>NC_091987.1:63410946-63710946 GCF_044704955.1 Pristiophorus japonicus | reverse complement strand
AAAATGCACCAATATCTATTTGGTCTTCGGTTCAAGCTTGAAACCGACCACAAACCGTTTACTTCACTGCTCTCAGAAAGCAAAGGTATCAACACCAATGCTTCATCCCACATCCAAAGATGGGCACTAATATTGTCTGTATATGACTATGTAATCCACCACAGACCAGGCACTGAGAACTGCGCTGATGCCCTCAGTCGGCTACCATTGGCCACCATTGGGGCAATGTCATCTGGTAATGAATGCTTTTGAGAGCGAGGGATCACCCATCACGGCTCGCCAGATCAGGACCTGGACTAGCCAAGACCCCTGTGTTATCACTTGTTAAAAGCTGCATCCTTAATGGGAGTTGGTCGGCGGTTCCCGGGGAAATGCAAAATGAAATGAAGCCGTTCCACCGCCGTAAGGATGAATTGTCTATCCAATCCGATTGTTTCCTATGGGGGAATCGCATGGTTTTGCCAAAAAAAAGCAGGGAAACGTTTATACATGACCTACACGGTATGCACCCAGGCATAGTCATGATGAAGGCTATCGCCAGGTCGCACGTTTGGTGGCCCGGCATTGACTCCGAATTGGAGTCACGCGTACACCAATGCAACACTTGCTCACGGTTGAGCAACGCACCCAGGGAGGCCCCACTGAGCCTGTGGTCATGGCCCTCCAAACCGTGGTCTATGGTCTACGTAGATTTTGCTGGCCCTTTTCTAGGAAAGATGTTTCTAGTAGCAATGGACGCTTACTCTAAATGGATTGAATGTATAATAATGTCATCATGTACATCCACTGCCACCATTGAAAGCCTCAGGGCCATGTTTGCCACCCATGGTTTGCTCGACGTCTTGTTAGTGACTGTCATGTATGTAACCTTCATGTAACAACACTGCAATACTGTATATACTTGAGAAATGCACACATTGACCACAGGGGGTGAACTTGTGGGAGACACTCCTCACCTGGTCATCCAGGTATATAAAGGGAGGTCTCATGCAGGGTCATCACTTCTTGGTCCTGTGAATAAAGTTGCAGGTCACAGAGTGACCTTGTTCATAGAATGTGCCTCGTGTGGATTTTGTGGTATTGTGTAAGGACTTTACAGTGGCGACGAGAAACGGGAATCAACGACCCACGAGAATGGCCACCGGTAGCACAGAGGAACAGTATTGTGTTGGTGAGGACTGGGACGATTTCATTGAGAGGCTTCAGCAGAGCTTTGTCACGAAGGACTGGCTGGGAGATGCAGCGGCTGACAAGCGAAGGGCTCATCTACTGACCAGCTGTGGATCTAAGACTTACGCGCTCATGAAAGACCTGCTAGCACCCGAGAAGCCGGCGGACAAAACCTTTGAAGAGCTCAGCAAGCTAATCAGTGAGCACCTCAAACCGGCGAGCAGCATACACATAGCCCGACACAGATTCTATACCCACCGACGTCGGGAAGGACAGAGCATACCGGACTTCGTTGCAGACCTCTGGCGCTTGGCCAGCCTCTGTAAGTTCACAGACGCCTGCAGCGGGGAGATGTTAAGGGATTTCTTTATTGAGGGCATCGGTCATTCCGGGATTTTCAGAAAGTTAATCGAGACCAAGGACTTGACCTTGGAAGCGGCGGCGTTGCTGGCTCAGACTTTTATGGCGGGGGAGGAGAAGACCAAGATAATATATGTGCGCAACTCTGACTCCAACGTGGCGATGGATCAGGGGGTCAATATCATAAACGCGACTCAGAGCCCAGCAGGCAGGCAAGGGCAGTTCAACACACCCCAGGCAGCAATAGACCCCAGAAGAGGTTTTCAACACAGGCAATGGCAGGCTGAACGGACATTTACGCCATCCCAGTGGACAATGCGTTCTGGAATGGTGCTATTGACACCCACTAACAGGGTGCTCAAGAGCAGTCAAAGGGATAATCAGTGAGGAATGCCTGGTAACAGCTCTTTTGTTCACAACAATGGGAATCTCAGTTCATGCTGGAGATGTGGGGGCAGACATGCTGCGAGGAAACATAACATAGAAACATAGAAAATAGGTGCAGGAGTAGGCCATTCGGCCCTTCTAGCCTGCACCGCCATTCAATGAGTTCATGGCTGAACATGCAACTTCAGTACCCCATTCCTGCTTTCTCGCCATACCCCTTGATCCCCCTAGTAGTAAGGACTACATCTAACTCCTTTTTGAATATATTTAGTGAATTGGCCTCAACAACTTTCTGTGGTAGCAAATTCCACAGATTCACCACTCTCTGGGTGAAGAAGTTTCTCCTCATCTCGGTCCTAAATGGCTTTCCCCTTATCCTTAGACTGTGACCCCTCGTTCTGGACTTCCCCAACATTGGGAACATTCTTCCTGCATCTAACCGTCAGAATTTTAAACGTTTCTATGAGATCCCCTCTCATTCTTCTGAACTCCAGTGAATACAAGCCCAGTTGATCCAATCTTTCTTGATATGTCAGTGCCACCATCCCGGGAATCAGTCTGGTGAATCTTCGTTGCACTCCCTCAATAGCAAGAACGTCCTTCCTCAAGTTAGGAGACCAAAACTGTACACAATACTCCAGGTGTGGCCTCACCAAGGCCCTGTACAACTGTAGTAATGCCTCCCTGCCCCTGTACTCAAATCCCCTCGCTATGAAGGCCAACATGCCATTTGCATTCTTAACCGCCTGCTGTACCTGCATGCCAACCTTCAATGACTGATATACCATGACACCCAGGTCTCGTTACACCACCCCTTTTCCTAATCTGTCAACATTCAGATAATAGTCTGTCTCTCTGTTTTTACCACCAAAGTGGATAACCTCACATTTATCCACATTATACTTCATCTGCCATGCATTTGCCCACTCACCTAACCTATCCAAGTCACTCTGCAGCCTCATAGCATCCTCCTCGCAGCTCACACTGCCACCCAACTTAGTGTCATCCGCAAATTTGGAGATACTACATTTAATCCCCTCGTCTAAATCATTAATGTACAATGTAAACAGCTGGGGCCCCAGCACAGAACCTTGTGGTACCCCACTAGTCACTGCCTGCCATTCTGAAAAGTACCCATTTACTCCTACTCTTTGCTTCCTGTCTGCCAACCAGTTCTCAATCCACGTCAGCACACGACCCCCAATCCCATGTGCTTTAACTTTGCACATTAATCTCTTGTGTGGGACCTTGTCGAAAGCCTTCTGAAAGTCCAAATACACCACATCAACTGGTTCCCCCTTGTCCACTATACTGGAAACATCCTCAAAAAATTCCAGAAGATTTGTCAAGCATGATTTCCCTTTCACAAATCCATGCTGACTTGGACCTATTATGTCACCTCTTTCCAAATGCACTGCTATGACATCCTTAATAATTGATTCCATCATTTTACCCACTACCGATGTCAGGCTGACCAGTCTATAATTCCCTGTTTTCTCTCTCCCTCTTTTTTAAAAAGTGGGGTTGCATTGGCTACCCTCCACTCCATAGGAAATGATCCAGAGTCTATGGAATGTTGGAAAATGGCTGTCAATGCATCCGCTATTTCCAAGGCCACCTCCTTAAGTACTCTGGGATGCAGACCATCAGGCCCTGGGAATTTATCGGCCTTCAATCCCATCAATTTCCCCAATACAATTTCCCGACTAATAAGGATTTCCCTCAGTTCCTCCTTCTTACTAGACCCTCTGACCCCTTTTATATCCAGAAGGTTGTTTGTGTCCTCCTTAGTGATAATCGAACCAAAGTACTTGTTCAATTGGTCTGCCATTTCTTTGTTCCCAGTTATGACTGCCCCTGATTCTGACTGCAGGAGACCTACGTTTGTCTTTACTAACCTTTTTCTCTTTACATATATATGGTAGCTTTTGCAGTCCATTTTAATGTTCCCTGCAAGCTTCCTCTCGTACCCTATTTTCCCTGCCCTAATCAAATCCTTTGTTCTCCTCTGCTGAGTTCTAAATTTCTCACAGTCCACGGGTTCGCTGCTATTTCTGGCCAATTTGTATGCCACTTCCTTGGCTTTAATACTATCCCTGATTTCCCTTGATAGCCACGGTTGAGCCACCTTCCCTTTTTTATTTTTACGCCAGACAGGGATGTACAATTGTTGTAGTTCATCCATGCGGTCTCTAAATGTCTGCCATTGCCCATCCACAGTCAACCCTTTAAGTATCATTCGCCAATCTATCCTAGCCAATTCACACCTCATACCTTCAAAGTTACTTTTCTTTAAGTTCTGGACCATGGTCTCTGAATTAACTTTTCATTCTCCATCCTAATGCAGAATTCCACCATATTATGGTCACTCTTCCCCAAGGGGCCTCGCACAACGAGATTGCTAATTAATCCTCTCTCATTACACAACACCCAGTCTAAGATGGCCTCCCCTCTAGTAGGTTCCTCGACATATTGGTCTAGAAGACCATCCCTTATGCATTCCAGGAAATCCTCCTCCACCGTATTGTTTCCAGTTTGGTTAGCCCAATCTATATGCATATTAAAGTCACCCATGATAACTGCTGCACCTTTATTGCATGCACCCCTAATTTCCTGTTTGATACCCTCCCCAAAATCACTACTACTGTTTGGAGGTCTGTACACAACTCCCACTAGCATTTTCTGCCCTTTGTAGCTCCACCCATACCAATTCCACATCATCCAAGCTAATGTCTTTCCTTACAATTGCATTAATTTCCTCTTTAACCAGCAACGTCACCCCGCCTCCTTTTCCTTTCTGTCTATCCTTCCTAAATGTTGAATACCCTTGGATGTTGAGTTCCCAGCCTTGGTCACCCTGGAGCCATGTCTCTGTGATGCCAACCACATCGTATCCATTAACTGCTATCTGCGCAGTTAATTCGTCCACCTTATTCCGAATACTCCTCGCATTGAGGCACAGAGCCTTCAGGCTTGCCTTTTTAACACACTTTGACCATTTAGAATTTTGCTGCAAAGTGGCCCTTTTTGTTTTTTACCCCTCCTGCAGCCCTTTTATATTCAGTGGTCCTTTTTGTTTCTTGCCTTTTGTTTCTCTGCCCTCCACTTTTACTCAACTCCTTTCTGTCTTTTGCTTCTGTCTCCATTTTGTTTCCCTCTGTCTCCCTGCATTGTTTCCCATCCCCCTGCCATATTAGTTTAACTCCTCCCCAACAGCACTAGCAAACACTCCTCCTCGGACATTGGTTCCAGTCCTGCCTAGGTGCAGACCGTCCGGTTTGTACTGGTCCCACCTCCCCCAGAACCGGTTCCAATGCCCCAGGAATTTGAATCCCTCCCTGCTGCACCACTGCTCAAGTCAGGTATTCGTCTGGGCTATCCTGCGATTCCTACTCTGACTAGCACGTGGCACTGGTAGCAATCCTGAGATTACTACTTTTGAGGTCCTACTTTTAAAATTTAGCTCCTAGCTCCTTAAATTCATCTCATAGGACCTCATCCCGTTTTTTACCTATATCGTTGGTACCAATGTGCACCACGACAACTGGCTGTTCACCCTCCCTTTTCAGAATGTCCTGCACCCGCTCAGAGACATCCTTGACCCTTGCACCAGGGAGGCAACATACCATCCCCTGGAGTCTCGGTTGCGGTCGCAGAAACGCCTATCTATTCCCCTTACAATTGAATCCCCTATCACTGTAGCTCTCCCACTCTTTTTCCTGCCCTCCTGTGCAGCAGAGCCAGCCACGGTGCCATGAACTTGGCTGCTGCTGCTCCCCCTGATGAGACATCCCACTCAACAGTACCCAAAGCGGTGTATCTGTTTTGCAGGGGGATGACCGCAGGGGATCCCTGCACTACCTTCCTTGCACTGCTCTTCCTGTTGGTCTTCCATTCCCTATCTGGCTGTGGACCCTTTACCTGCAGTGAGACCAACTCAATAAATGTGCTATTCACATCATTCGCAGCATCGTGGATGCTCCAGAGTGAATCCACCTTCAGCTCCAATTCCACAACCCGGTCCATCAGGAGCTGGAGGCGGATACACTTCCCGCACACGTAGTCGTCTTGCAGGTTTCAACAGTTCGCCTGTAGAAATTGTAACCTCACTGGCCATTTAGCCAGAATGTGCAGGAAGCCTGCGACCAGGCTAAATTACGAGGCGGATGGACCAGAAGAGGGGTCTACGAGGCAGGATGATGCGTGAGGCAAATCAATGGACGCTGAAGTTCAGCGAGTTCATGTGGAAAACATTCACAGCTCATATACCAAAATGCCACCTATTAAACGGCATCCCGATACGCATGAAGCTGGACACGGGGGCCAGCCAGTCACTCATGAGCATTCAACAATTCAAAAAGCTATGGCCACTCAAAGCCAGCAGACCCAAACTAGAACGCATTAAGACTCAATTACGGACGTACACCAAAGAAATCATTCCAGTGCTAGGCAGTGCAATGTTGGCTGTCACACACAATGGATCAGTGAACCAGCTGCCGCTCTGGATTGTCCCGGGCAATGGTCCCGCACTGTTGGGAAGGAGCTGGTTAGCTGAGATGAACTGGAAATTGGGGGATGTGCAAGTAGTGTCATCTGTGGAGCGAAGTTCATGCTCACAGGTCGTACAGCAATTTGAGTCACTATTCCAACCTGGCGTCGGGACGTTCAAAGGTACCAAAGTAGTGATTCGCATCACCCCGGATGCCAGACCAGTGCACCACAAAGCCAGAGCTGTGCCGTATGTGATGCGGGAGAAAATTGAAAGCGAATTGGACCATTTGCTGAGAGAGGGCATCATCTCACCCGTTGAATTCAGCGACTGGGCGAGCCCCATAGTTCCCGTCCTAAAAGCGGATGGCTCAGTCAGGATCTGTGGCGACTAATTAATTAATCGGGTGTCCTGACAAGACCAATACCCGCTTCCGAGAGCGGAGGATCTTTTTGCCACGCTGGCAGGTGGCAATCTGTTCACCAAGTTGGACCTCACTTCAGCCTACATGACCCAAGAACTGGCCGACGAATCCAAACTACTGACCACAATCACCATGCACAAGGGACTCTTTGTTTACAACAGGTGCCCGTTTGGCATTCGATCAGCGGCTGCGATCTTTCAAAGAAACATGGAAAGCCGCGCACTGAAAATTGTGCTGACGCACTCAGCAGGCTCCCACTGGCCACCACTGAGGGGGCAGCGGAGCAAAGCGCTGAGATGGTCATGGCTGTCGATGCCTTTGACAGCGCAGGCTCCCCCATCACAGCCCGCCAGATCAAAATCTGGACCAACAGAGATCCCCTCCTATCTTTGATTAAGAAATGTGTCCTGACTGGGGATTGGGTGCCCACACACGGAGCATGCCCTGAGGAGGTCAGACCGTTTCACAGGCGGGTGGATGAGCTCTCCATCCAAGCCGACTGCCTACTATGGGGCAGTTGGGTCGTCATGCCCCAGAGGGGCAGGGAAGCTTTCATCTGGGAACTCCACAGCGAGCACCCAGGCATCGTGCTGATGAAGGCCATTGCCCGGTCACATGTTTAGAAACATAGAAACATAGAAAAATAGGTGCAGGAGTAGGCCAATTGGCCCTTCAAGCCTGCATCGCCATTCAATAAGATCATGGCTGGTCATTCCTTCAGTATCCCTTTCCTGCTTTCTCTCCATTCCTCTTGATCCCCTTCACCGTAAGAGCCATATCTAACTCCCTCTTGAATATATCCAGTGAACTGGCATCAACAACTCTCTGCGGCAGGGAATTCCACAGGTTAACAACTCTCTGAGTGAAGAAGTTTCTCCTCATCTCAGTCCTAAATGGCCTACCCCTTATCCTAAGACTATGTCCCCTGGTTCTGGACTTCCCCAACATCGGGAACATTCTTCCCACATCTAACCTGTCCAGTCCCATCAGAATCTTACATGTTTCTATGAGATCCCCTCTCATCCTTCTAAACTCCAGTGAATAAAGGCCCAGTTGATCCAGTCTCTCCTCATATGACAGCCCAGCCATCCCTGGAATCAGTCTGGTGAACCTTCGCTGCACTTCCTCAATAGCAAGAACGTTCTTCCTCAGATTAGGAGACCAAAACTGAACACAATATTCCAGGTGAGGCCTCACTAAGGCCCTGTACAACTGCAGTAAGACCTCCCTGCTTCTTTATTCGAATCCCCTCGCTATGAAGGCCAACATACCATTTGCCTTCTTCACCGCCTGCTGTACCTGCGTGCCCACTTTCAGTGACTGATGAACCATGACACCCAGGTCTCGTTGCACCTCCCCTTTTCCTAGTCTGCCGCCATTCAGATAATATTCTGCCTCCGTGTTTTTGCCCCTAAAATGGATAACCTCACATTTATCCACATTATATTGCATCTGCCTTGCATTTGCCCACTCACCTAACCTGTCCAAGTCACCCTGCAGCCTCTTCGCATCCTCCTCACAGCTCACACTGCCACCCAATTTAGTGTCATCCGCAAACTTGGAGATATTACACTCTATTCCTTCATCCAATTCGTTAATGTATATTGTAAAGAGCTGGGGTCCCAGCACTGAGCCCTGCGGCACTCCACTAGTCACTGCCTGCCATTCTGAAAAGGACCCATTTATCCCAACTCTCTGCTTCCTGTCTGCCAACCAGTTCCCGATTCACATCAGTACATTACCCCCAATACCATGTGCTTTGACTTTGCACAACAATCTCTTGTGCGGTACCTTGTCAAAAGCCTTCTGAAAGTCCAAATACACCACATCCACTGGTTCTCCCTTGTCCACTCTGCTAGTTACATCCTCAAAAAATTCCAGAAGATTCGTCAAGCATGATTTCCCTTTCATAAATCCATGCTGACTTGATCCGATATTGTCACCGCTTTCCAAATGCGCTGCTATTTCGTCGTTCATGATCGATTCCAACACCTTCCCCACCACCGATGTCATGCTAAACGGTCTATAATTACCCGTTTTCTCTCTCTCTCCTTTTTTAAAAAGTGGTGTTACATTAGCTTCCCTCCAGTCCATGGGAACTGATCCAGAGTCGATAGACTGTTAGAAAATGATCACCAATGCATCCACTATTTCTAGGGCCACTTCATTGAGCACTCTGGGATGCAGACTATCAGACCCCGGGGATTTATCGGCCTTCAATCCCATCAATTTCCCTAACACAGTTTGGTGGCCGGGAATTGATTCAGACCTGGAACACTGTGTTCGCAGGTGCACGACGAACACAGGGAAATGCCCCCAGGGAGGCCCCGCTCAGCCCGTGGCCCTGGCCCACCAGGACATGGTCACGCATTCACGTAGACTACGCGTGTTTGTTCATGGGGAAAATGTTTCTCATCGTGGTTGATGCGTACTCCAAATGGATCAAGTGCATCATTTTGAATTCGTGCATGATATCCACCACTGTGGAGAGTCTACGTGTGGTCTTTGCGACCCACGGTTTGCCAGACATCCTTGTTAGCGATAATGGCCCATGTTTCACTCGTTACGAATTCCGGGAGTTCATGTCGGGTAGTGGCATCAACCATGTCAGGACAGCACCGTTCAAGCAGGCCTCCAATGGCCTGGCGGAACGTGTGGTCCAAATCATAAAACAAGGCATTCTCAGGATTTAAGGTCCCTCCCTTCAATGCCGCCTTTCGCGCCTCCTGTTGACCTATAGGTCCCAATCGCACTAACTCACGGGGGTCCCGCCCGCGGAGCTCCTTATGAAACGTACACTCAAAACTTGGCTGTCCCTCATTCATCCTGTCTTGTCCGACATTGTTGAAGGCAAGTGCCAGTCCCAAAATGAGTACCATGACCGTAATTCAAGGGGGAGATGTATAGAAATTGGTGACCCCGTATTTGTTCTCAAATCATAGCTTTGGGGCCCAAATGGCTTGAAGGTACTATAATAGACAAAGTGGGGCATAGGGTCATCGTGGTTAAACTTAACAATGGGCAGATATGCTGCAAGCATCTGGATCAAGTAAAAAAAAGGTTCAGCTTGGACTCTGAGGAACCTGAGGAAGATCATGAGATGGTATTCACACCACCGCCAGTGAATGAGCAACAAGAACATTCAGCAGCATGCACAGTCCCTGCGGTCAGCCCGGACAGGCCAGAATCACCACAGGGGACAGACACGCAGGCCAAGGCTCAACAGCCAGAGCCCCAACTGCGGCGCTCCACGAGGGAGCGCAGACCACCCGAAAGACTTAACCTGTGATCCCAGTAAGACGTGGGGGGCGGGGGGGGAGTGGGGAGGTGATGTCATGTATGTAACCTTCATGTAACAACACTGCAATACTTGAGAAATGCTTGTGGGAGACAATCCTCACCTGGTCATCCAGGTATATAAAGGGAGGTCCCACGCAGGGTCATCACTTCTTGGTCCTGTGAATAAAGGTGCAGGTCACAGAGTGATCTTGTCCATAGATTGTGCCTCGTGTGGATTTGTGGTATTGTGTAAGTCTTTACAGTGACAATGGAGCATGTTTCACCAGCTCGGAATTCAATGAATTCATGACCCTCAATGGCATTAAGCATGTCAGGTCTGCCCCATTTAAGCCCCCATCCAATGGTCAAGTGGAACGGGCAGTCCAAACCATCAAGCAGAGCTTGAAACGCATAACGGACGGTTCCTTGCAGACCGGTTATCTCGGGTCCTCCTCAGCTACCGGACGCGTCCCCACTCGCTCACTGGGGATCCCCCTGCAGAATTGTTAATGAAGAGAGCACGCAAAGCCAGGCTCTACTTAGTCCATCCGGATCTCAATAATCACGTAGAAACCTGGCGGCACCAGCATAACGTGTACCACGATCGCGCGGCTGTATCGCGTGACAGTGAGGTTAATGATCCTGTGTTTGTTCTCAATTCCGGTTATGGTCCCAAATGGATTGCTGACACTGTTTTAGCCAAGGAGGGGAATAGAGTGTTTGTTGTTAAACTGTTGAATGGGCAAATGTGCAGAAAGCACTTGGATCAGACCAAACTGCGATTCACTGACAACCAAGAACAGTTTGAAGAACACTTTACCATCTATGACCCACCAACACACACCCAGCCAGCAATCGACCTCGCTGTCAACCACGAGGATGAACCCACCATGCCCGACAGTCCGATCAGACCAGCTGCGCTGTCGTGCAGCAATGATCCGACCAACTCACCCATGCCGGGACTTCAACTCAGGCGATTGACCCGAGAATGCAGGGCGCCAGATTGCCTCAACCTGTAAATAACTTGTATTGAGGGAATGATCAGCCATGATCTTATTGAATGGTGGTGCAGGCTCGAAGGGCTGAATGGCCTACTCCTGCACCTATTTTCTATGTTTCTATGTTTCCATAAGACTTTGGAGGGGAGTGATGTTATGTAGGAAACCTCACCAATGTGTAAGACTTGCCACCAGAGGGCACGCCTGTGGGAGACCTAAGGGTCACCTGTGCACCCTGGGCAAGCAGGTATAAAAGGCAATCCACCATGCTGCTTCCTCATTTTGGAGTTACATTCAAGCGACCAAGGTCATAGAAACATAGAAACATAGAAAATAGGTGCAGGAGTAGCCATTCGGCCCTTCTAGCCTGCACCGCCATTCAATGAGTTCATGGCTGAACATGCAACTTCAGTACCCCATTCCTGCTTTCTCACCATACCCCTTGATTCCCCTAGTAGTAAGGACTTCATCTAACTCCTTTTTGAATATATTTAGTGAATTGGCCTCAACAACTTTCTGTGGTAGAGAATTCCACAGGTTCACCACTCTCTGGGTGAAGAAATTCCTCCTCATCTCGGTCCTAAATGGCTTTCCCCTTATCCTTAGACTGTGTCCCCTGGTTCTGGACTTCCTCAACATTGGGAACATTCTTCCTGCATCTAACCTGTCTAACCCCGTCAGAATTTTAAACGTTTCTATGAGGTCCCCTCTCATTCTTCTGAACTCCAGTGAATACAAGCCCAGTTGATCCAGTCTTTCTTGATAGGTCAGTCCCGCCATCCCGGGAATCAGTCTGGTAAACCTTCGCTGCACTCCCTCAATAGCAAGAATGTCCTTCCTCAGGTTAGGAGACCAAAACTGTACACAATACTCCAGGTGTGGCCTCACCAAGGCCCTGTACAATTGTAGCAACACCTCCCTGCCCTTGTACTCAAATCCCCTCGCTATGAAGGCCAACATGCCATTTGCTTTCTTAACCGCCTGCTGTACCTGCATGCTAACCTTCAATGACTGATGTACCATGACACCCAGGTCTCTTTGCACCTGCCCTTTTCCTAATCTGTCACCATTCAGATAATAGTCTGTCTCTCTGTTTTTACCACCAAAGTGGATAACCTCACATTTATCCACATTATACTTCATCTGCCATGCATTTGCCCACTCACCTAACCTATCCAAGTCGCTCTGCGGCCTCATAGAATCCTCCTTGCAGCTCACGCTGCCACCCAACTTAGTGTCATCCGCAAATTTGGAGATACTACATTTAATCCCCTCGTCTAAATCATTAATGTACAGTGTAAACAGCTGGGGCCCCAGCACAGAACCTTGCGGTACCCCACTAGTCACTGCCTGCCATTCTGAAAAGTCCCCATTTACTCCTACTCTTTGCTTCCTGTCTGACAACCAGTTCTCAATCCATGTCAGCACACTACCCCCAATCCCATGTGCTTTAACTTTGCACATTAATCTCTTGTGTGGGACCTTGTCGAAAGCCTTCTGAAAGTCCAAATATACCACATCAACTGGTTCTCCCTTGTCCACTCTACTGGAAACATCCTCAAAAAATTCCAGAAGATTTGTCAAGCATGATTTCCCTTTCACAAATCCATGCTGACTTGGACCTATCATATTACCTCTTTCCAAATGCACTGCGATGACATCCTTAATAATTGATTCCATCATTTTACCCACTACCGATGTCAGGCTGACCGGTCTATAATTCCCTGTTTTCTCTCTCCCTCCTTTTTTAAAAAGTGGGGTTACATTGGCTACCCTCCACTCCATAGGAACTGATCCAGAGTCAATGGAATGTTGGAAAATGACTGTCAATGCATCCACTATTTCCAAGGCCACCTCCTTAAGTACTCTGGGATGCAGTCCATCAGGCCCTGGGGATTTATCGGCCTTCAATCCCATCAATTTCCCCAACACAATTTCCCAACTAATAAGGATTTCCCTCAGTTCCTCCTCCTTACTAGACCCTCCGACCCCTTTTATATCCGGAAGGTTGTTTGTGTCCTCCTCAGTGAATACCGAACCAAAGTACTTGTTCAATTGGTCCGCCATTTCTTTGTTCCCCGTTATGACTTCCCCTGATTCTGACTGCAGGGGATCTACGTTTGTCCTTACTAACCTTTTTCTCTTTACATATCTATAGAAACTTTTGCAATCCGTCTTAATGTTCCCTGCAAGCTTCTTCTCGTACTCCATTTTCCCTGCCCTAATTAAACCCTTTGTCCTCCTCTGCTGAGTTCTAAATTTCTCCCAGTCCCCGGGTTCTCTGCTATTTCTGGCCAATTTGTATGCCACTTCCTTGGCTTTAATGCTATCCCTGATTTCCCTTGATAGCCACGGTTGAGCCACCTTCCCTTTTTTATTTTTACGACAGACAGGAATGTACAATTGTTGTAGTTCATCCATGCAGTCTCTAAATGTCTGCCATTGCCCATCCACAGTCAACCCCTTCAGTATCATTCGCCAATCTATCCTAGCCAATTCACGCCTCATACCTTCAAAGTTACCCTTCTTTAAGTTCTGGACCATGGTCTCTGAATTAACTGTTTCATTCTCCATCCTAATGCAGAATTCCACCATATTATGGTCACTCTTCCCCAAGGGGCCTCGCACAACGAGATTGCTAATTAATCCTCTCTCATTACACAACACCCAGTCTAAGATGGCCTCCCCCCTAGTTGGTTCCTCGACATATTGGTCTAAAAAACCATCCCTTATGCACTCCAGGAAATCCTCCTCTACCGTATTGCTTCCAGTTTGGTTAACCCAATGTATGTGCATATTAAAGTCACCCATTATAACTGCTGCACCTTTATTGCACGCACCCCTAATTTCATGTTTGATGCCCTCCCCAACATCACTACTACTGTTTGGAGGTCTGTACACAACTCCCACTAACGTTTTTTGTCCTTTGGTATTCTGCAGCTCTACCCATATAGATTCCACATCATCCAAGCTAATGTCCTTCCGAACTATTGCCTTAATTTGCTCCTTAACCAGCAATGCTACCCCACCTCCTTTTCCTTTTATTCTATCTTTCCTATCTTTCCTGAATGGTTTGAGCTTACAACACAGTCTTGTGGAGTTATTCTGAACATAATAGTGAGGAAGTGCAGAGACAGAGAGGAATAGGTGCAGCTGCAAGGTAAGTGGGTGTGAGGAGTGATGTGACGGAGTAGACTTGGGAAGGCAGAGTGATACGCAGATCAGGATGCAGGGTGAATGTGCCACTGTACTCACCTTTCCTCACCTCTTAGGTCATTAAACCGCTTTCTACACTCCTGCTGCCGACCTCCTCTGCCATCTCCAACCACACCTCCTTTGTTTCAGCTGCAAGCTGCAGGCTTCTTCCTCCCATTGCTCAGGAAGAGTATCTCACTCCAACTTCACACGGTCCCCAGCAGCACGTCAAAGGAAACATCAGTGAAGCGGGGCGCAGACTTTGAGCGTCTGGACTCCATGGTGAGACTTCCTCCTCTTCCTGCCAACTCCAACTTCCATCCTTGGATTGACCTTTTAAATGCTGGAGTTGAGATCACATCCTGCGGGTGCTCATTACACCCGCTGCCACTGATTGGATGGCAATCCCGGAAGTAAAATGATAATGAGTAGGCTGCATTAAAAAGCCACTGACAGACATGCTGAACTTACTTCTGTGTTTCCCGCCGATGTCAGCACACCCACCTCTCCCCCCCTCCCCCCAATCCCACTCCCAGTGCATCTCCCAATTAATATCAGGGCCAAAGGGACCCATGCTCACTGCAGTGGAAGAATGGTTACAACAGCTTGGGTTAGGGAAGGAAAAAGCAGGTGGGGTTCATTCTTCTACTTCCTATTGGAAATGCATATGTGGGAAATAGTTAATGTGCTGCATCAGGTGGTTGTTAGAGCTCAGACAATGCTGTAAGGTTAGTGTTCTCTGCTTGTCAACACATGGTCCCCTAAGTAAGGTCAGCATGCCCAGTCCGAATCTGCTCCCGCTACCCTGACTCTCCTGGACAGTTGTAAACCTCACATCATTCTGCTGCTAATTTACAGCCCTGCGTCCTTTTCTGGGGTCAGTACAACAGTCCCCCTTTGAGATAGTCTGCACCCCTGATCTTATTGAAGTGAGTGAAGCTGCTGCTCCTGGACAATGCTGAGAGTGTCTGCCAAAGCCAGCTCTGCAGTTTCTGCATTGGACTGGCTGTGGTAGGGCCCCCAGAATAGCTTGTGGGTACTCCCAGTACAGAATCACATATATTTGAATGAGGTACCAGAGCTTTTCTAAATTATACCCCAACTTGAGTCACGTAGGGCCCTTAGGAAAGGAGGGGAGAAAATTGAAGGAGAGCAGTGTATTAAAGAGGAACAGACCCATACATTACAGTGACAGCTTATCATGAGACAAAATCTGATTTTATCAACTCAGACGGTGTATCGTTGCATAAAATGTGACAGATGAAAGTTAATGGAGGAAGTGAGTGGGTGTGACAACCCCACCATGCTAGAGGGGCAGCGGCATCAAATGCTTCATTTCTTAGAATCAGAATACACTTCAATACCACTTTCCTTCAGAGAAACATTTTGCAAACACTTTTAGACACGATATATTTTATTTTCAAAAAGTAAAATTGTACAGCTGGAAGTTAGATAGAGAGTGGAAAAGTAGTTAGGAGCCAGCCCAACCGTCAACTGTTTAAAAGCAAATGAAGAGATCTTCACCATTACCTCAATGATAATCACATTTTAATTACTCACTTTCATGAAGAAAATTAACGAATTGAAAATGGTGATGAGTATGATTGGATCAATATTTACATAAATATGTTGTGATGCACCATAAACTAGAAGTGCACAGAAAGATCCGTGTATAATTAAATATCAAGGCTCTGAAATTCTGCAGGGGTTCTACTAGTCTCCAACTGTAACTCTGACATAAGAACGGCAGAACCCCTTTGAGTTCAGGTGTATCCCATTGGAATTAGGTTGGGAGACTGTAAGAACACAGCAGAATTTCAGGGCCTTCATGTCTAGTGTGCATCCAGGCTGTGTGGAAAAGAATGGCCATTTGAATGAGATACCAGAGCTCTTCAAAATTATGCCCCCACTTGAGTCATCCACTGCCTCCAGGAGAGATGGGAGAACATCGAGGAGAAGTATAGGAACAGTCTCACATGCTACACTGAGTACTGTCACATATGGAAAGTAAATGTCATACTGTACCCGATTTGGCTCAAGTAACTACTATCTGTTACCTTTAAAATTGCTCAAGCCTGTTGGATATTAATCCAATAAGTTTTGCCCTCTGAGTGTTCCTTCCTTGGGGAAGCCTTGGGTTTGATCTTTTTTCCTTAGTTACATTGTTCAGTTGGCCACACACACACTCACTGTCCCTGCTCAGTCTCCTGCTCTTGATGTTGCTCTCCTACAAAAGGATAATTAGCTACCTGTGACCTTGGTGTGAGCATGGCTGTTGTCTTTACTCATGGTGAAGCTTCTGTCTGTTGTTCCAGGGTGGCAAACTCTCATCTACTCTATTTTATTAGTTTGGATGCAGTGGCTGCTGTCTGTCTAGTTCGCCATTGCTGCTTTCTGTCCTCCAGGCAGTTTCAGTCTGCCTCTCCTAAGCTGCTCTATGAAATCTCCCCTCTCAGTACGGCTCAGTCCTCCTGAGTTCTTCCAAGCCCCAGACCTCAGGCCTCCCAGACCCCAAAATTAATGCTAAGTGTTGAAGCTACCAATTCCCCCCAGACCATTGTACCTATTGCCTTCCAAATGCCATCACCAAGCCCTATTACCACTTGTTTCTTCACACACTTCTACCCCCAACATTAGTCCCCATGGTACCACTTTCTCTCTCACCCGCTCCAAGACAACCTCTCCTGCCTGATCCCAATATCCACCTCCAACCCTGGTACATTTTGCCTACCATCTTCGTGAATGTTCCAGCTTTTAAAAATGCAAAGAAAAAATTAGTATATATAGCTAAAGGAATATGTACAAGAGCCTTCAAGGCAGATTGGAAGATATACAGATGAGACAGGAGACAAAGTGAAGCAGAGACTTAGACAAATAGTGATAGAGTATGAAGAAAAATCCAGAGGTGAATAGACTATTATGCACCACTATGAAAAAGTGAAAGCTGTGCAGAGAGAGAGTACCAGAATCTTTACCTTGGAGTCGGGTCAGGTGCGCGCCGACCACGTAGTGGGTTGCCATCCCGAAGATTTCAAGAGCACGTTCAGCACAGCACATTTAACTCAATTGCACCAATTGAAAGAGTCATAGAAACATAGAAAATAGGTGCAGGAGTAGGCCATTCAGCCCTTCGAGCCTGCACCACCATTCAATATGATCATGGCTGATCATGCAACTTCAGTACCCCATTCCTGCTTTCTCTCCATACCCCTTGATCCCTTTAGCCGTAAGGGCCACATCTAACTCCCTCTTGAATATATCTAACGAACTGGCATCAACAACCTTCTGTGGTAGAGAAGTCCATAGGTTCACAATTCGCTGAGTGAAGAAATTTTTCCTTATCTCGGCCCTAAATGGCTTACCCCTTATCCTGAGACTGTGACCCCTGGTTCTGGACTTCCTCAATATCGGGAATATTCTTCCTGCATCTAACCTGTCCAATCCCCGTCAGAATTTTATATGTTTCTATGAGATCTCCTCTCATTCTTCTAAATTCCAGTGAATATAAGCCTAGTCGATCCAGTCGTTCTTCATATGCCATCCCGGAATCAGCCTGGTGAACGTTCGCTGCACTCCCTCAATAGCAAGAATATCCTTCCTCAGATTAGGAGACCAAAACTGTACACAATATTCAAGGTGTGGCCTCACCAAGGACCTGTATAACTGCACTAAGACTTCCCTGCTCCTATACTCAAATCCTCTCGCGATGAAGGCCATTTGCCTTCTTCACCGTCTGCTGTACCTGCATGTCAACTTTCAATGACTGGTGTACCATGACACCAAGGTCTCGTTGCACCTCCTCTTTTCTTAATCTGTCACCATTCAGATAATATTCTGCCTTTCTGTTTTTGCCACAAAGTGGATAACCTCACATTTATCTACATTATACTACATCTGCCATGTGTTTGCCCACTCACCTAACCTGTCGAAATCACCCTGCAGCTCTTAGCATCCTCCTCACAGCTTACACCGCCACCCAGCTTAGTGTCATCTGCAAACCTGGAGATATTACATTCAATTCCTTTGTCTAAATCATTAATGTATATTGTAAATAGCTGGGGTCACAACACTGAACCTTGCGATACCCCACTAGTCACTGCCTGCCATTCTGAAAAGTTCGCGTTTATTCCTACTCTTTGCTTCCTGTCTGCCAACCAGTTCTCTATCCATGTCAATACATTACTCCCCATACCATGTGCTTTAATTTTGCACACTGATCTCTTGTGTGGGACCTTGTCAAAAGCCTTTTGAAAGTCCAAATACACCACATCCACTGGTTCTCCCTTGTCCAATCTACTAGTTACATCCTCAAAAAATTCTAGAAGACTTGTCAAACATGATTTCCCTTTCATAAATCCATGCTGACTTGGACCGATCCTGTCACTGCTATCCAAATGCGTTACTATTACATCCTTAATAATTGATTCCAGCATTTTCCCCACCACCAATGTCACGCTAACCGGTCTATAATTCCCTGTTTTCTCTCTCCCTCCTTTTTTAAAAAGTGGGGTTACATTAGCTACCCTCGAATCCATAGGAACTGATCCAGAGTTTATAAAATGTTGGAAAATGACCACCAATGCATCCACTATTTCTAGGGCCACTTCCTTAAGTACTCTGGGATGCAAACTATCAGGCCCTGGGGATTTATTGGCCTTCAATCCCCTCAATTGCCTAACACAATTTCCTGACTAATAAGGATTTCCTTCATTTCCTCCTTCTCGCTAGACCTTCAGTCACCTAGTATTTCTGGAAGGTTATTTGTGTCTTCCTTGGTGAAGACAGAACCAAAGTATTTGTTCAATTGGTCTGCCATTTCTTTGTTCCCCATTATAAATTCACCTGATTCTGACTGCAAGGGACCTACATTTGTCTTCACTAATCTTTTTCTCTTTTCACATATCTATAGAAGCTTTTGCGGTCAGTTTTTAAGTTCCCTGCAAGCTTATTCTCATACTCTATTTTTCCCCTCCTAATTAAACCCTTTGTCCTCCTCTGCTGAATTCTAAATTTCTCCCAGTCCTCAGGTTTGTTGCTTTTTTCTGGCCAATTTGTATGCCTTTTCCTTGGTTTTAACACTATCCTTAATTTCCCTTGTTAGCCACAGTTGAGCCACCTTCCTCGTTTTATTTTTATGCCAGACAGGGATGTACAATTGTTGAAGTTCATCCATGTGATCTTTAAATGTCTGCCATTGCCTATCCACCGTCATTTGCCAATCTATCCTAGCCAATTCACGTCTCATACTATCGAAGTTACCTTTCTTTAAGTTCAGGACCCTAGTCTCTGTATTAACTGTGTCACTCTCCATTTTAATAAAGAATTCTACCATATTATGGTCACTCTTCCCAAAGGGGCCTCGCACAACAAGATTGCTAATTAATCCTCTCTCATTACACAAGTCCCAGTCTAGGATGGCCAGCTCTCTAGTTGGTTCCTCGACATATTGGTCTAGAAAACCATCCCTTATACACTCCAGGACATCCTCCTCCACCGTATTGCTACCAGTTTGGTTAGCCCAATCAATATGCAGATTAAAGTCACCCATGATAACTGCTGTAGCTTTATAGCATGCATCTCTAATTTCCTATTTGTTGCCATCCCCAACCTCCCTACTACTGTTTGGTGGTCTGTACACAACTCCCACTAGCGTTTTCTGCCCTTTGGTGTTCCGCAGCTCTACCCATACAGATTCCACATCATCCAAGCTAATGTCCTTCCTTACTATTGCGTTAATCTCCTCTTTAACCAGTATCGCTACCCCACCTCCTTTTCCTTTCTGTCTATCCTTCCTGAATATTGAATACCCCTGGATGTTGAGTTCCCAGCCTTGGTCACCCTGGAGCCATGTCTCCGTAATCCCAATTACATCATATCTGTTAACAGCTATCTGTGCAGTTAATTCATCCACCTTATTACGAATGCTCCTCGCATTGAGACACAGAGCCTTCAGACTTGTTTTTTTAACACTCTTTGTCATTTTAGAATTATATTATAATGTGGCCCGTTTTGGTTTTTGCCTTTGATTTCTCTTTTCCTTATCTCCTTTCTATCTTTTGCTTCTGCCTCCATTTTACTTCCCTCTGTTTCCCTGCATAGATTCCCATGTTAGTTTAAACCCTCTGCCATATTAGTTTAAATCCTCCCGAACAGCATTAGCAAGCACTCCCCCTAGGACATTGGTTCCGGTCCTGCCAAGGTGCAAACCGTCCGGTTTGTACTGGTCCCAACTCCCCCACAACCGGTTCCAGTGTCCCAGGAATTTGAATCCCTCCCTCTTGCATCATTCCTCAAGCCATGTATTCATCTTAACTATCCTGCTATTTCTACTCTGACTAGCACGTGGCACTGGTAGCAATCCTGAGATTACTACCTTTGAGGTCCTACTTTTTACACAGGTTTCCCGGCCCAATTAAATGGAGCGGGTCTGATGATATACATTATTACATTGTAGAATAACACTACTGTTATAAAACATATTGTAAGCAACTCCATGGGAGATCCATCTGGTTTTCTGCAAGAGGAGATTTGTTATAAGTGCTTGTTTTAATGAAGCTCCACTCACTTCTAAAAGGTTCAAATGATCTCAAATGATGAATACTGAAAATGTAGTCAAAATGCACGACTACACTTACTGTTGCCTAGTTACTCTTGTCAACAAAAGCAGACATTGATGCGGAGATTCATCAATCTCCAGTGCACCAGTGCAGCCTTCAGCCACCTGAGGAAAAGAGTGTTCGAAGACCAGGCCCTCAAATCTACCACCAAGCTCATGGTCTATAGGGCTGTAGTAATACCCGCCCTCCTGTATGGATCAGAGGCATGGACGATGTACAAAAGACACCTCAAGTCACTGGAGCTATATCACCAACGAGGTCTCCACAAGATCCTGCAAATCCCCTGGGAGGACAGGCGCACCAACATTAGTGTCCTTGTCCAGGCTAACATCCCCAGCATTGAAACACTGACCACACTCGATCAGCTTCGCTGGGCAGGCCACATGGTTCACATGCCAGACACGAGACTCCCTAAGCAAATGCTCTATGCGGAGCTCCTTCATGGCAAACGAGCCAAAGGTGGGCAGCGGAAACATTACAAGGACACCCTTAAAGCCTCCCTGGTAAAGTGCAACATCATCACTGACACCTGGGAGTCCCTGGCCGAAGACCGCCCTAGGTGGAGAAAGTGCATCTGGGAGGGTGTTGAGCTCTTCGAATCTTAACGCCGAGAGCGTGAAGAGGTCAAGCACAGGCAGCAGAAAGAGCGTGCGGCAAACCAGTCCCACCCAACCCTTCCCTCGGTGATTGTCTGTCCCACCTGTGACAGAGTCTGTGGCTCTCGTATCGGACTGTTCAGCCACCAAAGAACTCACTCCAGGAGTGGAAGCAAGTCTTCCTCGATTCCGAAGGACTGCCTATGATGATGATGATGATGGATGAACGAATGTTTTCTTGTATTGTTATATACAATATTACCTCAATTCATGTGAAATAGTTTATCATTTACTGTAGCTCTCCTGACATGATGCATGACACCTCAGCCCAGGGAATACAGATTCATTGACTTCATGACCAATGTAACATGTCACTGAGTGTGGTTCTGACGTATCTGAGTGGTTCATCATTTTATAATGTCAATCATCCCATATTAGTATTCATAACACTGAGTTTGTTAAATAGACACTTCAGTGATATATTGTTTAGCGTAACTACAGCAAAAATCACATTTTCAAATGAAAAATGGGCGACAGGTTTGCATCTGAACATGTTCCAAGACACATTTACAAAAATAATAAGGGATAATTCTGTTCAGGTGATGTTATTAAGTAAAACATTAACCAATAAAATGAAACCCGTACTGTTTTGGTTTGAAAAGTACCAACTCCTAAGCTTCTGGAAAATCTCACAAACCTTTTAAAAATGTTTTATTCAAATATGATGACTGTGACTAAAATTCTGCTGTAACTTCTCCTCTATTGCCATTTTATCCATTCCAGTTTTTCCCCAGGAGTTGCTCCTATTTTTTTGGAGCAACTAGTTTTTTTTGTAGCAGCTTAAAAATCGCAATTCTCCCCATTTAGTTTGCACCAGTTTAAGTGAGTTAGTTCAGTTTCTTTTTAGTTCAGTTTTATTTTCAAAAGGGGGCGTTACCAGCCACTTACGCCTGTTTTGGCCATTTAAGCAAGTTTAGCCAGGGAAAAGTTAGGCTAGCGTATGTGTCCACTTTTGTACGCTCAGAAAAACCTTGCGGGGACTTAAGAAATCAGCGCAGGTAGCCAAAGATAAGGTGGGGCGGGGGGGAGGGGGGAGGGAAGTTAGAGTTTTTTCCAAAGCACTAAACACCTTCACAACAACATTAAAGAAGCATAAGTACATTTAAAGCACTAAACAAAGCAATACATTTAAAGCACCAAGCACTAAACAAAGCACAAAAATAAGCATTCAATAAAAAATACAAGGAAGCTGAGAGGACCTGCACCAAGACATAAAAAGCACTAAACAAAGCACAAAAATAAGCATTCAATAACAAATAAAAAATACAAGGAAGCTGAGAGGACCTGCACCAAGACATACAAAGCACTAAATAAAGCACAAAAAGTAATAAGCAATTAATTAACAAATAAAAAATAGAAGGAACCTTACACTTAAAGCACCAAGACCAAGGTAATAAGTAATCAACCAATCAATAACAAATAAAAAATAGAAGTCCTACCTTTATGTGAAGGGAAGGCAGCGGGCCACCGATGAGGGAGCCCATTCAGCCAGGACTAGAGGCGGTAAGACGCACATCGGGAGGCTAGGCTCAACGCGGCATCAGTGAAGGGGGGAGAGAGGAGGAGGGGGGTGGAGAGAGGAGGAGGGGGGGAGAGAGGAAGAGGGGTGAGAGAGGAGGAGGGGGTGGAGAGAGGAAGAGGGGGGAGAGAGGAGGAGGGGGTGGAGAGAGGAAGAGGGGGGAGAGAGGAGGAGGGGGTGGAGAGAGGAAGGGGAGAGAGAGGAGGAGGGGGGTGGAGGGAGGAGGGGGGTGGAGAGAGGAGGGGGGGAAAGAGAAGGAGGGGGGGAGAGAGGAAGAGGGGGGAGAGAGGAGGAGGGGGGGGTGGAGAGAGGAGGGGGGAGAGAGGAGGAGGGGGGAGGAGGAGGAGGAGGAGGAGGGGGGAGAGGAGGGGGCGGAGAGGAGGGGGATGAGGGGGGAGGGGGGGAAAGAGATGGGGTGGAGAGCGGGGAGAGGGAGAGAGAGGGAGGGGGAAGAGGGGAGCGGGAGGGGGGAGATGGGGGGCAGAGAAGGGGGGAGAGGGGGGAGTGGAGGGGGAAGGAGGGGGGCAGAGGAGGGGGGGGAGGTGGAAGTACCCTCTTGACCAAATGGTACAAATCCTCTGGAAGGTCTGGAGCCAGCCCCTTGGACTTCAGTATCTGAGGATCTTGTTCCCAGTAACAAAACACACCTGGGCAACACCATGGGAATCCCTTAGGATCACACCAATCTGTGATGGGTCAAGCCCTTCTTTGCCAGCTTGTAAATCTGTTCTTTTACATCAGGCACTGTTCTATCGCAGTTCGCGGCAGGGAGCCCATTCGGCCAGGGCTAGGGGCGGCGTGCTTCGGGCCCCTCCCACACAGCCTACAGACATTCTGGGGGCGAGGAGCTACTGCACATGTGCAGAGGTCCCAGCACTGTTATTAGCTGGATGTGATGCGCTACGCCGAGGCCGAAGACGTCCTGAGGAGTGGAGAGAATACCTAGGTAGGTTTGAGGCGCGGTTTTTGTTCTAAAAAGTCGCGCACCTCAGTGCGCCGTTCCAAGCATGGGGGCAAACTTGGGCCCATACATTGGTGAAAGAACAGTAGTTATATATAATATGTTACTGAGCAGCTGATTCTATTCTTTAGGCTGTAAATGGAGTAAGGTATGTAGCATGGATTTCTTTATATAAAAACATTCACCAAATGAGTTAATGATTGGTATTATCACATTAATGGGAGAAAATGCAAACAGTAGTGATTTTTTTTTAAATGAGGTTTTCAATTCCTATTCACAACAAGCATGCAATAATCAGCACATCTCAGAAGCTTGTACTCGTCCCTGAAACATGTGGGGGAAGGTTTGTGTTGGGTGCAAATCAACAGGCAGATTTTTAACTGATTTTAAGAGAAAAATCTACCTACACAGATACAATGGCACTGAGGATTCTGTCACGGATCAATATTTTGGTCAGCACATATCTAAGGACAATTCATCGAAAATAGATGATTTCAAGAGTCTCAGACTCCAAAAGTCAGTCCCATAGACTATGCAAATATATATATTTTTCTTGCACATGCTGCAAACAGCAGAGATTGTAACACATGGCAGAAAGCCTAATTTTCCAATGGCTCATTGCAAATTCTCAAGATGTTTTTAAATTGTAACTTCCGTTTTGAAACATAGCAGGGTATAACTTGGCCCACTACCCATTTTTCAATGTTGGATCAGTGCTACATTATGGAAGAGGAAGCGTCACTCGACCTAACTAATAGAAACATAGAAACATAGAAAATAGATGCAGGAGTAGGCCATTCGGCCCTTCGAGCCTGCACCACCATTCAATATGATCATGGCTGATAATGCATTTCAGTACCCCATTCCTGCTTTCTCTCCATACCCCTTGATCCCTTTAGCCGTGAGGGCCACATCTAACTCCCTTTTGAATATATCTAACGAACTGGCTCCAACAACTTTCTGTGGTAGAGAATTCCACATGCCCACAACTCTCTGAATGAAGAAGTTTCTCCTCCTCTCAGTCCTAAATGGCTTACCCCTTATCCTTAGACTGTGACCCTTGGTTCTGGACTTCCCCAACATCGAGAACATTCTTCCTGCATCTAACCTGTCCAATCCCGTCAGAATTTCAGATGTTTCTATGAGATCCTCTCTCATTCTTCTGAACTCCAGTGAATACAAGCCTATTCGATCCAACCTTTCTTCATATGTCAGTCCCGTCATCCCGGGAATCAGTCTGGTGAACCTTCGACTGCACTCGCTCAATAGCAAGAATGTCCTTCCTCAGATTAGGAGACCAAAACTGTACACAATATTCAAGGTGTGGCCTTACCAAGACCCTGTACAACTGCAGCAAGACCTCCCTGCCCCTGTACTCAAATCCTCTCGCTATGAAGGTCAACATGCCATTTGCTTTCTTCACCGCCTGCTGTACCTGCATGCCAACCTTCAATGACTGATGTACCATGACACCCAGGTCTCGGTGCACCTCCCCCTTTACCAATCTGTCACCATTCAGATAATAATTAGTCCTTCTGTTTTTAACCACCAAAGTGGATAACCTCACATTTATCCACATTATACCGCATCTGCCATGTATTTGCCCACTCACCCAACCTGTCCAAGTCACCCTGCAGCCTCTTAGCTTCCGCCTCACAGCTCACAATGCCTCCCAGCTTAGTGTCATCTGCAAACTTGGAGATATTACATTAAATTCCTTCGTCTAAATCATTAATGTATATTGTTAATAGCTGGGATCCCAGCACTGAACTAGGCAGCAGCTCAGTTGCTGGCTGCTCCATGCATTGTTCATAGGTTGATGGTCCTGCACAGGGAGATGCATCCAGCATGGGAGCAAGGGCAGAGGGATGGTACAGCCCAGGGAGCAGCTCACCCGAAGGAGATGATACAGCTCTGGGACTGCTTCCCTTGTGAAGCGGAGGCACTGCTGCTCAGTCAGGTTGAGGTAGAACAGCCGGTTCCTGAACACCCATGTGGGGTGGGGCCTCCTGCAGCCTCCCCTCCTTCTTCCTCCTCTTGCAGCAACTGCAGATCTGTGGACTCTCTCTTGCTGGTGTTGCTGCTCCTCATCCGGCAACCCCAATGGCAGACTCAGGAGAACACTCATTTCAGCAGCAATTGTGCAGAATTGTAAAGGTAATGTAGCTGCCGCCCCTCCAAAAAGTAGAATATTTTAACGTACTGCAATTGCAGTCAAAACCATACCAACAATCACCCTAGCAGTTTGAAGTGACTAATCAGAGGCTTACCTTCATGGAGGTGCGGATCCCATTAAATAGTGATTGTGAAGACTGCTTCTGACTGTTCCGCCATGATTTACTCGGCGGGTTTAAGAACTAACAAATCAGACGCTGGCACCAACGGGTTCCAAATGAGTCATAAATCAGTGCATGAACCCTCATTATGATATTTTAATGGGCTCCATGTTTAATTTAGGCAGGCACCTGGGCTGCCTAAAGGGGGCCCACACCAATATGGCAACTGGTGCATTTCAAGTGTGTTTCGGTCGTGTGCTATACATGCTACAAATTGGTATGTTGTGAACTTGTTTTGCGTCCAAAAAATGTGCGAAGCGAGGTCCAATTCTGCCCTCTTAATAAGTTTATTATCCTTTAGAAATGATTATATTAAACTGGTAAATAATGTGAATTGCTTATTTCACAGCTATGAATTGTTCCCAAAAAATAATCATGTGCAGGAATCTTTAGGTTATCTCAGAAGGTTATTGACTTATACATTCAGCATTTTGTGGTTTTTCAAATTTAGCAACTTACAAGGAAGCTCCTTCCCAATATTTTTTGTGGGTCAATGACCTTTCTATTCTCAGGCCTTTAATTAGGAGGGAGTACAGGAGACAGGCAACTTATGTCCCAGCATAACCTATTTCCTGAATGAGTCAGGCCAGAATTTAATGTGCCATGAGTAAAATAGACCACCACTCTTTCTATAATCCAATTAATATAGAAACATAGAAAATAGGAGCAGTAATAGGCCATTCGGCCCTTCGAGTCTGCACCGCCATTCAATATGATCATGGCTGATCCTCTATCTCAACACCATATTCCTGCTTTTTCCCATACCCCTTGATGCCTTTTGTTTCTTGAAATCTATCTATCTGCCTCTTAACTATATTCAGTGACTTGGCCTCCACAGCCTTCTGTGGTAGAGAATTCCACAGGTTCACCACCCTCAGTGAAAAAATTTCTCCTCATCTCGGTCCTAAATTTTCTACCCCATATCCTGAGACTGTGACCCCTTGTTCTAGACTTCCCCGCCTGGGGAAACATCCTCCCCGCATCCAGTCTATCCAACCCAGTCAGAATTTTATACGTTTCAATGAGATCCCCTCTGATTCTTCTAAACTCTAGTGAATACAGGCCTAATCGACCCAATCTCTCTTCATACAACAGTCCTGCCATCCCAGGAATCAGTCTGGTGAACCTTCGCTGCACTCCCTCTATGGCAAGTATATCCTTTCTTAGGTAAGGAGACCAAAACTGCACACAATATTCCAGGTGTGGTCTCACCAAGGCCCTGTATAACTGTAGTAAGAAATCCTTGTTCCTGTACAAAAACGCTCTTGCAATGAAGGCCAACATACCATTTGACTTCCTAACTGCCTGCTGCACCTGCATATTTGCTTTCAATGACTGGTGTACAAGGACACCCAGGTCCCTCTATACATCGACACTTCCCAAGCCATTACCACTTAAATAATACTTTGTCCTTATGTTTTTCCTACCAAAGTGGATAACTTCACATTTATCCACATTATACTGCATCTGCCATGTGTTTGCCCACTCACTCAGCCTATCTAAATCGCCTTGCAGTGTCTTTGCATCCTCCTCACAACTCACAATCCCACCTAGTTTTATGTCGTCAGCAAACTTGGAAATATTACATTTGGTTCCCTCATCCAAATCATTTACATATATATATTGAATAGCTGGGGCCCAAGAACTGATCCCTGTGGTACCCCACTAGTCACTGCCCGCCACCCCGAAAAAGACCTGTTTATTCCTACTCTGTTTTTTGTCAGTTAACCAATTTTCAATCCATGCCAATACATTACCCCCAATCCTATGTGCTTTAATTTTTCACATTAACCTCTTATGTGGGACTTTATCAAAGGCCTTCTGAAAATCCAGATACACTACATCCACCGGTTCTCCCTTATCTATTCTAAAAACTCTAGTAGTTTTGTCAAACACGATTTTCCTTTCATAAATTCATGTTGACTTCGTTTAATCCCGTTGATATTATCTAAGTGTGCCGTTATCACATCCTTTATAATAGACTCCAGCATTTTCCCTACTACTGATGTCAGGCTAATCGGTCTGTAGTTCCCCGTTTTCTCTCTCCCTCCTTTTTTAAATAGTGGGGTTACATTTGCCATCCTCTAATCTGCAGGAACTGTTCCATAATCTATAGAATTTTGGAAGATGACAACCAATGCATCCACTATTTCCATGGCTACCTCTTTTAGTACTCTGGCAGGTGTGGTTCTCAAGTAGAAATTGCAATTTAACCTGGTTAATAAGATTCAGTAATTTTTAATCAAAATTTGTGTGGAGCAAGCTATCCAGATTTGTTTTTATGGTATTGTGCTTGTATTTGATACTGTCCATGTATTTTGCTACTCTATGTTTTATTTTGATACGGTATTAAGACTACTGACCAGCAACTTGCTCCAGAAACAGACTGAAAAGGATTGAATACTTTAAGATATTTAATTATGATATATTATGATAAACTATTTATCAATACCTACACACAGAAAATTATGTCTGCATACTTGGTAAATATGAGTGCACTTGACTAAAGGAGGACATGGACATTGATCAAAAAATATGCATATATAATAATTGTTAACGAATAATTGTTGTCTTGTATCAGACGTAAGTATGTAACTCCAATCTTGAAGATTTTTGAAGGAGACCCAGCCGAATTGACTTAGGATTCTGATTCACCAAGTAGAGAAAATAAAGTTGTAGATACAATAAAGGAATAAATATCTCTGTGTGTGTGTGTGCTTTCATTTTCCACATTTTGCTGGTGTCACACCCATCAGGGCACCTTGCACATCCTATCTCAGGATTCTAGGCATCATGTTATGTTGTTAGTGGGTGAGAGCTGTCTTTGTGGCTGCTGCCACTGCAACATCTGGGTAGATGACTATGGGGACAAAATCGGTAGTGCCCCGTTTGGGGCGGTAACTTTTCACTTTTAGAAAATTTAGCACCTGGCGAGATGCCTTGCCAAATTGTGTGAAATTTGGAATTTTAGCCCCAGCAATGAAAGGGAGGGGGGGCGGTAAATGAGGCGCTAATGGTCTCAGCTGGGCGCTGTAGGGAGGCGCTATTCACAGACAGTTACCCAATTTCAGCTGAGTTCCATTCAGCAATCAGTCTTCAATCCTTGACTCCAGCTCGATCTGGCTCTTAAAGGAGAGGTCATTTGAACCTGCTGCTGCTCATTTTCAGCATTGCTTCACTTGAGTCAGTGATCTGTGGACCTGAGGAACATTCCGAAATGGCTGCTGCTAATCTCCCTTTAAGGAAGAGGGCCACACACTTTAACGATTTGACTCTGGAGGCATTGGTGGGGGCACTGGAGACAAGGAGGGAGTCCCTGTTCCCTGCATTGGAAAGGAGGCCGTTGCCACAAGTTTTCTGGGCCATGTGGCATGAGGTGGCCCAGGAGGTGTCGACCAGCACTGAGGTGCAGGGAAGCCTCACCCAGTGCTGGAAAAAATTCAACGACCTCCATACCAGCCTCTCAACCTCTGTCTGTGCACACTGTGCAAACCACCACTTCCCCACCACTCAACCATCAAGCATCTGCAGATACTCACACTCACATCCTCATCTCACACCTTGCCTTCATTCACAGCTATTCAACCATGGCAGGCATATATTCTACATACATAGCTGGACTCTTACTCACACGAGTTCCTTTTTTTTGCAGGCCAAGATGGCACATAACAGAAGGGAGCGGAAGAGTATTGGAGGAGGGGAACCTGAACTGCGGCCGCTGTCTGACCTTGAGGAGCGATTGCTGGGGCTCATTGGCCCGCAGGTGGTGGGCGCCGTGGCTAGCAGAGACATCAACCCTGCTGGGGGCGACAACGGTATCTTTATCTGCTCTCCTTTTTTCATACCATTTCCCCCCCCATACCAGAAGGCTTTATCACTTTCCAGCTCCTGATACTGTCTGCATTCTCTGCTCCATTCCTGCCCCACTGTCCTCACCTTAATGTGATTCTTGTGCCATCTATGCTTTCAGATAACCAGGCAGCAGCTGTGGAGCCTGCACCTGAGCGCCCCCCCCACCCCCCTCTCCCCTGCCCCAAGAGATTCTGGAGGGAGAGGTAGAGGAGGAAGAGCAGGAGGAGGAGCCAAGCACTGCATCTTTGCTTCTCTCACCAGCTCAGATACTGGCACTACGCATTCCTTAGAGGTTGGCCTAATAGAGGGGTCTGCACTGGGTTATGGACCAGGGTCTAGCGTGCTGCAGCAAGGCCAAGGGGAAAGGGAATCTTGGGTGCCATCTCCCCGGATGGCGAGTTCGCACGTAAGTTCTGCTGCACAGGACTCAGATGAGGACTTCAATGGGGAAGCATTCGCACAAAGGGTGATGGCCATGCACTCCGACATAATGGATGCAATGACAAGGGTGCCCGAGAGCCTCTCGGCAGTGGTAAGGAACGTGGAGGAGTCCGCCTCCAGCATTGCACAGAGCTCTGCGCACACCATGAAGCCCATCGTTGCCAGTATGCAGACGATGTTGGACACCCAGAGAGACCGTGGGGACCCAGACCTCATGACGCGTGTCATGGGCAACGTGGCAGCTTCCATTGCAGCACAGGCATAAGCGACCCAACATCTCAGTGCTGTAATGCAGACAATGGTTGGTGGCATGGAAGCTCAGACTGCTCTCATGCAGTTTCAAGTTGATGCCACGCAACGTCTTGGTACTGTCATGCAGTCAGTGAGTGTTGGCATCGAGTCTCGAACTGCTCTCACGCAATCTCAGCTGGATGCCACACGTGCTCTGACTGCTGCCATTGCCACTGGGTCCATCACAGTCCACTGGGGATCTCATGGTGTCGCAGCAACCCACCAAACTGTACTCCAGCAGATTGGTGGGGATGCTGAGGTGCTGCCCCGTGGGAGCGGCACTAGATCAGTGGAGCAAGAACCTGCTGTTCTCTCTCAGGATGACAGCATTCCTGAGCCCACCACTGTCACTGCGTCGCACGCTCTTTCCGCTGTCTGCACTAGGTTTCTGCATGCTCTCGGCAATGAGACTCGAGGTACTTAGTGCCCTCCTGGATGCACTTCCTCCACAGGACGGTCTTTGGCCAGGGACTCTCAGGTATCAGTGGGGATGTTGCACTTTATCAGGAGGCTTTGAGGGTGTCCCTGTAATGTTTTCTCTGCCCACCTTTGGCTCGTTTGCCGTGAAGGAGTTCCGAGTAGAGTGCTTGCTTTGGGAGTCTCGTGTCTGGCATGCGAACCATGTGGCCTGCCCAGTGAAGCTGATCAAGTGTGGTCAGTGCTTCAATGCTGGCGATGTTGGCCTGGTCGAGGTCACTAATGTTGGTGTAACTGTCCTCTCAGGGGTTTGTAGGATCTTGTGGAGGCATCGTTGGTGGTATTTCTCCAGCGACTTGAGGTGTCTACTGTACATGGTCCATGTCTCTGAGCCATACAGGAGGGCAGGTATTACTACAGCCCTGTAGACCATAAGCTTGGTGGTACTTTTGAGGGCCTGTTCTTCGAACACACTTTTCCTCAGGCGGCCGAAGGCTGCACTGGAGGCGGTGGACCTCGTCGTCAATGCCTGCTCTTGTTGATAAGAGGCTCCCGAGGTATGGGAAATGGTCCACGTTGTCCAGGGCCGCGCCGTGGATCTTGATGACAGGGGGCAGTGCTGTGCGACAAGGACAGGCTGGTGGATGACCTTTGTCTTACGGATGTTTAGCGTAAGGCCCATGCTTTTGTAAGCCTCAGTAAATACGTCGACTATGTCCTGGAGTTCAGTCTCTGCATGTGCGCAGATGCAGGCGTCGTCTGCGTACTGTAGCTCAACGACAGAGATCAGGGTAGTCTTGGACCTGGCCTGGAGACGGCGAAGGTTGAAAAGGTTCCCACTGGTTCTGTAGTTTAGTTTCACTCCAGCGGGGAGCTTGTTAACTGTGAGGTGGAGCATGGCAGCGAGGAAGATTGAGAAGAGGGTTGGGGCGATGACACAGCCCTGTTTGACCCCAGTCAGGATGTGGATTGGGTCTGTATCGGATCCGTTGGTAAGCATCATGGCCTGCATGTCATCGTGGAGCAGGCGGAGAATGGTGATGAACTTTTGGGGGCATCCGAAACGGAGGAGGATGCTCCATAGATCTTCATGGTTGACAATGTGTAAGAGCTGGTGCTGTTTCCTGCATTTTTCCTGCAGCTGTCGCACTGCGAAAATCATGTCCATTGTGCCTCGTAGGGGACGAAATCCACACTGTGACTCTGGGAGGAGCTCCTCAGCCACAGGGAGAAGACGGTTGAGGAGGACTCTAGCGATGTGGAGGACTCACGTTGATACGTCCTTACTACACAGTATAAATGCACACGAGGCCCATGCTTGAGAGGTCAGTCTGTGACCTGTCCTTTATTCCTTAGCACTCAAGTGCTGGAAGTGGGTGGAGCTTCCCCTTTTATATCTGAAGGTCCAGGTTAGGAGTGTCTCCCACAAGTTCACCACCTAGCGGTCATTGTTCTCACAGTGTACAACTTAGGTCAGTTTATACATGGGTTACAATGCTGGTTGAATACAGGACATCACCTCCCCCCCAAAGTCTTATTAGGATCACAGGTTGAGTCTCTCTGGTGGTTTACGCTCTCTTGTAGAGCGCCTGAGTTGGGGCTCCGGTTGTTGGGCGCTGGCTTGAGTGTCTGCTGTTTGCGGTGCCTCAGGCCTGTCCGGACTGCCCACAGTGACTGGGCTCTCCTCCCTTTGGTCCCTGTGTTCGGTCACCTGTGGTGGAGTGAACTCTATATCGTGTTCTTCCTCTGCTTCTTCTATGGGGTTGCTGAACCTCCTTTTTGTTTGATCCACATGTTTGCGGCAGATTTGTCCATTGGTAAGTTTAACTACTAGAATCCTATTTCCCTCTTTGGCAATCACAGTGCCTGCGAGTCATTTGGGCCCTGCAGCGTAGTTGAGGACAAAAACAGGGTCAATTACATCAATACATCGCGCCCTCGCATTTCTGTCATGGTAGCCATATTGTGACTGGCGCCTGCTTTCGACAATTTCTTTCATGGTGGGGTGTATAAGGGATAACCTGGTTTTGAGCGTCCTTTTCATTAGCAGCTCTGTGGGTGGAACCCCTGTAAGCGAGTGTGGTTGGGATCTGTAGGCCAACAGGAAGCGTGATAAGTGGCTTTGTAGGAAACCCCCTTGGATTCTGAGCATCCCCTGTTTGATTATCTGCACTGCTCGTTCTGCCTGGCCGTTTGAGGCCGGCTTGAACGGTGCCGTTCTAACATGGTTAATTTCATTGCCTGCCATGAAGTCCTAGAATTCAGTGCTTGTGAAGCACGGGCCATTGTCACTGACCAAGATGTCCGGTAGACCGTGGGTGGCGAACATTGCCCGTAGACTTTCTACCGTGGCAGAGGATGTGCTTGAATTTAAAATGTCACACTCGATCCATTTGGAGTAGGCATCTACGACAACCAAAAACATTTTTCTCATGAAAGGACCTGCGTAGTCCACATGGATGCGTGACCAAGGCTTAGCGGGCCATAGCCAGGGGCTAAGGGGGGCTTCCCTGGGCGCATTGCCCAGCTGGGCACACGTGTCGCACCTGCGAACACAACGTTCCAGATCTGCGTCTATCCCTGGCCACCAAACTTGTGACCTGGCAATTGCCTTCATTATGACAATGCCAGGGTGCTCATTGTGGAGTTCTCTGATGAACACCTCTCTGCCCATCTGGGGCATGACTACGCGGTTTCACCACAGTAGGCAATCGGCCTGAATCGAGAGTTCATCTCTGCGCCTGTGAAATGGTTTAAATTCCTCAGGGCATGCCCTGTACGTGTCTGCCCAGTCCCCATTCCTGACACATTTCTTGACTAGGGACAATAGTGGGTCTCTATTTGTCCAGACTTTAATCTGACGGGCTGTCACGGGTGAGCCTTCGCTTCCGAAAGCTTCAACAGCCATGACCAGCTCAGCAGCATGCTCGGTAGCCCGCTCAGTGGTGGCGAGTGGGAGCCTGCTGAGTGCATTGGCGCAGTTTTCGGTGCCCGGTCTGTGCCGAATTGTGTAGTCATAAGCGGCTAACGTGAGTGCCCACCTCTGTATGCGGGCCAATGCGTTTGCATTTATGGCCTTGTTGTCGGCCAAAAGGGACGTTAGGGGTTTGTGATCTGTCTCTAGCTCAAATTTCCTGCCAAACAGGTACTGGTGCATTTTCTTTACCGCATATACACATGCGAGCGCCTCCTTTTTTACCATCCCGTAGCCCCTTTCTGCCTGGGACAGACTTCTGGAGGCATAAGCTATTGGCTATAATTGACTCTTGGCATTGACATGCTGCAACACACACCCGACACCATAGGACGACGCCTCGCAAAAGTTTCTTACATGGGTCATATAGCGTTAACAGATTGTTGGAACATAACAAATTGCATGCTCTATTAAAAGCCCATTCCTGGCTGTTCCCCCAGACCCAATCACGACCTTTGCGTAGAAGCACATATAGCAGCTCTAGCAGCGTGCTTAATTTGGGAAGAAAGTTACCAAAATAGTTCAGGAGCCCCAGGAACGAACGCAGCTCCGTCGTGTTACGGGGTCTGGGCGCTCTCTGGATCGCTTCCGTCTTGGACGCAGTAGGGCTGATCCCGTCTGCTGCTACCCTCATCCCCAGGAATTATACTTCTGGAGCTAGGAAGACGCACTTCGTCTTTTTCAGTCGCACCCTACCCGGTCCAGTCTGCGTAGCACCTTCTCCAGGTTGTGGAGGTGTTCTTCAGTATCGTAACCCGTGATGAGGATGTCGTCCTGAAAAACCACCGTCCCTGGAATCGACTTGAGGAGGCTTTCCATATTTCGTTGGAAGATCACGGCGGCCGAGCGAATCCCGAACGGACATCTGTTGTACTCAAACAACCCCTTGTGTGTCGTGATGGTGGTCAGCTTCTTCGACTCACTCATCAGCTCCTGGGTCATGTAAGCTGAAGTCAGGTCCAATTTTGAAAAAAGTTTGCCACCTGATAGCGTCGCAAAGAGGTCCTCCGCTCTCGGTAGCGGGTACTGGTCTTGGAGTGACACCCAATTGATGGTGGCCTTGTAATCGCCACATATCCTGACCGACCCATCTGCCTTGAGCACCGGCACAATCGGGCTCGCCCAGTCACTGAATTCGACTGGCGAGATGATGCCTTCCCTCAGCAGGCGGTCCAATTCACCTTCTATCTTTTCCCGCATCACGTACGGCACCGCTCTGGCCTTGTGGTGTACTGGCCTGGCGTCCGGGTTTATGTGAATCACTACCTTGGCCCCCATGAAAGTGCCAATGCCGGGTTGAAATAATGAGTCAAATTTGTCCAGGATCTGTGAGCATGATACTCGCTCCACAGAGGAAATTGCATTGACATCGCCCCATTTCCAGTTCATGACAGCAAGCCAACTCCTCCCCAGTAGTGCGGGACTGTCCCCTGGGACAACCCAGAGTGGCAACCTGTTCTCTGAATCTTTGTGGGTCACGACTACCGTGGTGCTGCCTAGCACTGGAATGATCTGCTTTGTGTAAGTTCGCAGCTGTGCGTCAATCGGCAATAATTTTGGCCTCCTGGCCTTGGACGCCCACAACTTTTCGAACTGTTTGGTACCCATCAGGGACTGGCTATCCCCCTGTGTCTAGCTCCATTGATACTGGGATGCCATTGAGGATCACGTTCATCATTATCGGTGGCGTCCTGGTGTATGAACTGTATACGTGCTCCACATGAACTCGCTGAACTTCAGCTTCCAGCGATTTCCCCCAGCGTTCATTTCTGCAATTTCTGCAGGTATTTTGCTCATCTCTGCAAACTCCGGCTGAATGTGTGCCTCCACGCCTCCAGCATGAGCCGAGGTACCTGACGACACTTTGAACGGTGTTTTCATCAGAGAGGTCCCTCGAAGGTCGGCGGGCGGCAAGTGAACGACTTACACCGCCAATCTGGGCAGCAGCTGGCGGGAGCTCTCATTCTCGGCGGCAAAGGCACTTGCCGCCCAAGTGCCGCCAAGGATGGAGTCGAGCCCATGGAGGGTCGAAGAGCTGAAAAGCAAAAGCATTAAAAAAAAAAATCTGAAGACCTTCAGGGGACCCCATCCAGGTAAGTCGCTGTGAAATTTTTTTTTTAAAGTTCACTAACCTTTTTTTCAGGATCTTCCTATCTACTGTCGGGGACAGACCAGCCTCCAGCCAGCGGTCCATCCCCGTTTTGCTGCCGACTCCCGCCCGCACCAATCTGGCAGCTCGGTGGGCAGGAGGTCACTTACGCCACTCAGCCGTCCGCTGACTTCAGCAGGTGGTTCCCGGCGGCTCTCCCCTCCCGCCGGCTCCAGCCCATTTCAAAAGTGGCACTGGACAAATCTTCACGAGGAATGTCGGCACAAGTGGGCGGTAAGGTGATAGAATTCGGGCGCTAAGTGTTCAAATAAGCCTGAAATGAAACCCTTTGACCTGGAAGCAACAAAGCAGGCATCAGTTCATGTAACCTTCCATTCATTTCTTATGCTAATGGTAGTTGTCCGTAATACCTGCTGAACGTACAAAATGGAGGATGATATCCAGCGCCACAGAGCTCATTCTATCGTGGTCTGTAAAATATGTCGGATTCCTTTTCAAACATTTCTGAGGTGATTGCTTTGTTCGTGGCTTATTTATCTTTCACTATGACTCTGATATAATTTCCCAGCCCCTGCATTCACTTTTCACAGCTGCAGTAATTAAATTGACTGGCATCTGCTAAGGGCCTGGATTGCAGTGGGAAAGCTGCCAAGTGGAGTCTTTAGTAGCAAATGAGTTAAGATCAATTTTTTCTTTGCAATACAGTAATCCAGATCTATTTTAAAGCAATCTAATTCTAAGTAAATTCAGATTCTTAATGCAACAAACTTTCTTAATGGCACAGTCAAGTTGACCTTATCAAAATCTGATTGCTCTGTTTCTTTAATGAGACATGTAATCCTGCATGTTTAAAGAGTTTATTTCCAATTTATGACTCGAGCAATGAAAAGTGCGAGGGACTAGCTTCAGGACAGATTTAGAAGTTCAGCTTCACTTTGTTCTAGTATTCAGACTGACTCTCATATGTATCGTGCATCAGTAATGTGGCAGATTTGAACATGTTATTAGTCTATAATATTGCAGGTGAATTTACAAGGTTAGGCAATACTGAACAATTAAAAATGTACAGGAACTTTTATAAACTTCAAGTCATTGTAATTACTTATCAGTTCACTGAAGAATAAGTTCCTCACTGGTCTGTCATCCATCTGTTATCATGAAATTAAAATATTTTAATACCTGCTGTTTCACCAGTTTGATCCAAAAAATCTGCTTAAATAAACCTATACAGCAATAGCTGCTTTTTCTTGTCCAATTGTGTACGTGCTGGGAGAAACCAAGATAAAATGTTATTGTGCAAGTGTTGCCTAAAATGGAGATGGAATATAATTAGCAGAGGCTTGACAGACTGCATTTGTGTGGGAAACTTGAGAATCAGAGACAAGGTGGAATGAATCTGTCACCGAACACCCACTATTGCACAGGCATGCTAGGACAAACCATTCATTTTACTTTGAGTCTGCCAGTCGGGCACAAACCATGTCAATCCCCTCCTGTCAAAGTCTAAGGGCTCAATTTTCCACATGGGCGATTTTTGGCGCAGTTGAAGAGGTATGTCCAATTTTTTTGTGGCCCGACTGCGCCAGAAAAAAAAGTTCAGAGTTTCACCGGAATTAACTTTGAATTTAGTGTGGCGTACATTGGCCTTAAGCTCTGTAGATGGAGCTTAAGACCGGCGCCAAAAACTGTTGTTGCCAGGGTAACGAGGATGCTATGAAGGGCTGAGGCTGGAAACTGCTGGCAAAGAGCTGAGGCTGAGCTGGAAACGGAAAATGACGCCGCTGCTATCGCGGGCCAAATGGCCACCCGCCCCAGGTACCGGTGCCGCTCCTATCCCAGGCCCAAAGGCACCCCGCTCCTGCCCCCCGCCAATGCCGTGTCCTCAGCTCGGCTAAAACAATGACATCTTCTCTCCACCGATTTCCTTAAATATAGGGAAGGTTTTTCAGAAGGGTGCAGTGTGCCGTTTTAGAAAAAAAACGTACTTGGCCAAACTCGCTTGAAGGTTCAGACCCAATAACGTTAAAAAATCGGGAATTTAAAAAATCAGACGTACCCGCTTTAGAATGGCGCAGAAACTTTGGCGAAACTTGCAGATTTTAGTCTGCTCCAAAAAACAGCATCATACGCTAAAAAATGCACAGAATGGTGGCCAAAATTCAGCCCTAAGAACTGCTTCTCACAGTCATCTTTGATGTAGAGGCAACTTTCTCCAATGGGGAAGATCATCCAAATTCAGCAGAAACCAGGGTAAAGTCGATGAACAAGGATGAGGAAAAAGAAGTGATGGCAGCTCATCCTTTTGTTCGGAAGCTATTAAATCATCATCTGTTGGCAAAATGTGACCTTTAGTCAAAGTTTGCTGCAAAGCAGAACAATTTCATGTCAGTGGATATGTCTAACTGATCAACCATGTCTGTATTTGAGAAGGAATAATTGCACTGTTATAACATTAAACTTACCCAGAATTGTATGAAAAGTATTTTTATGTGTTTTGGAAAATCTCACCCCACTAACACCCACAGGGACCCTAGAAAGTAGTTGAAACTAATTGTGCAGTCAACTTTGTACATAGAGGTTTTATATTCCATCCAATATTTGCTTCTTGCTCATTGTTAGATGGTGATGATGATGATGTATGTGAAAAATAAGTGTAAGCTTATTTTATCCCTTAGCGCAATATTATGTGGGATCTTCCACGTAAACTGGTCATGCAACTGATGTTGAACTATTAAAAGATAAAATGCTACCTTATAGAATATAGGATTATTAAAGAATAAGTTAATAAAATATGTTCTGTAATATTTTATTTAATGTATATTTCTATATCAGTTTTAAGTACAAATGTAATACCCAGATCTGGTGTATTTTTCTAATAACGCTTCTTTCAAATTTGCGTGATTCATTATGTTTTTGATCAGGACTCACAATGGTTCAAAGTGTTGTCATCTGTTCATGAAAAATTTGAGGCCACTTCTCCAAGGTATTACTTGATAAATTCACAGCCTAATATAGAATGGACCAGCAAGGTTGCAGGATTGATGCCCAGCATGTGCTGAGCGAACATTTGAATGTGATAAGAAAAAATGTATGCTGTTCAGTAATGATTAGATCGTGGTATGATAATTGAGCAGTAGTCATTTGTGACCTCCAATATATCTTTAGACAGTGAACTTAGTGATGAGTTAAATGTGGGAGGAAATTAGCACTGCCATTTTTAGTGGTAGGCAAGGATGATAGAATAAGAGGGACAATACATTGAGGAATAATGTGTTAGTTGTTCCCACTAACATAATTAATTTTGACTTAAGTCACTGAAGTATCCAAAAACTAATATGAATGTAACCCCCCCATTAGCATTGCTCTGTGAACATCGCCAAAATTGTACCACTTCATTGAGTACAAGAATGGCATTCAGTGATGCACGGCTACAACCTGTTCTGGAGTTTACAAGTTGTCACTTTACTCCTGATGGTTTATTAATTGTCAGCCAGTATAGAATTATATAGACAGGACTTAGACTGTCAATAAATTTATCCAATTTACACTTTGAAAAAAGAGCATACTGCTTCCATATTATCAACTCTCCCATGCTGCAGATGCTGCCTCTGAATAAGCAAATTAAATAAGGCTGACTCTTTTTGTGTAAAGCTAATGTGCAAAGGAGCAGATTTTGAACAATTTATTATTAAAATGTGTAATATTGGTTGAAAATCCTTTTTATAAGGTGACAATTTGCAAATAGGGCTCATTCATCTTCCCACAATATCTTCCAAGCACACTACTGAAAGATGGGTATGTGAAGAATGTTAAGCAGTTGAGGGGATTTTTCCCCCCTCGGGTTATATTACTATATCCTGTTATTTGTGAATTCTTGGCTCACTGTGCTGGCAAGGTCGGCAACTATACGTTCCAGTGTGTTTTTTAAACCAGCATCTACTGATCAGAACTTGCTTGTGCATGCATGGCAGTTCATGGGTTTCCTAAAAGCAGCTGGACATGGTTGTTTAATAGGACCCTGTAGTGTACATACCTGCTGGATTGCAAAAAGTGATAATTATGAATAATAAAACCACAGGCCTAGTTTTGTTCTCACTTCAAAAATCACACTTTTAAGAAGTAATTTTCTGACTTCTTCCTCTTGGCAGGTATCCTCACCCCGGAAGAGTATGTCAGAAAATGAAACACTTTTAACTTAAAAGGTCCATTAACTTAAATTAAATGCTTAAGTTAAATAGTTAGAAAATCTTACACCTCTGTGGATGAGGCTCCTTGCCAGAAGTGCAAGATTGAAAAATCATCCCTTATGTTATGCCTGATTTACATCTGTGCAATGTGAATCGGATAAAGATGATAAATTTATGACAGGCAACATCTTCTGGTGCATAGATGTCCCCTCTCATCCATACCCAAGGAGAAGTATTTATTGACTATGCCAGTATAAATTATGGGTATGTCAGATGCGACCTATCTTCAGAATGATGCTCTCTTCTTCAGGCTCACTTACAAACAACCTCTTCCTAGCTGTAAAGGTCACTGTGCCATTAAGCTTCTATGTGATGACATCCTTCCAGGCATTGCTGTGGACACCTGCCAGATAAGTCAATCTGCAGACCATACCTTCATAAAGCCATTGATTGACGCCATGTTTGCTGTGGAAGCATCTTTAGCACCAGGTTAGGTCTGGGAATGGGCCTGTGCTGGGGGCACCCAGGCCATAAATGTCCCAAGCCAGGAAGTTCAGGTAAAGCCCACCCTCCAAGGAACGGCACATTTTCTGTAGGCAACACCTGTCTTATGCCTGGTGAGGGATTATATAGGCTGTAATTATTCCAATGTAATCTTTGCTGGCCTTTCAGCATCCACCCCACATAAACTCCAGCTTATCTAAAACACAACTGCCTGCATTCTGTCCTGCACTAAGTCCCACACTTCCATCACCCCTGTCCTTGCTAGCCTACACTAGCTCCCTGTCCTTCAATGTATCCCGTCTAAAATCTTTGTCTTCATCTTGAAGTTCCTCCTTCCACCTTTCAGCCAGTTCCCTTATTATGCCTTTTGGTCCTCCAATCGGCTTCGATCATCTCCCCCAAATGTTCCCATTTGGCTCATGCCCATTCCTCTTACTACTTCTCTGTAAAGGACTTTGGAACAGCTTGTACATAATATATATGCTATATAAATGTAAGCTGTGGTAGTGTCTGCCACACCATTAATGCTTATCCATTTGTGTACTGCATCGTCATATTTTTCACAGTTACGTGCTCGTGTAATACAATCCCCTTCTTTGGCTCGGTGTCACTTTTTGTCGAATTATACTCCTGTGAAACACCTTGGGGTGTTTTACTATGTTAAAGGTGCTATATAAATGCAAGTTGTTGTTGTTTTGTAACATAGACTGACTGATTAACATGGCACTAGTAGTGCTGTGCACTGCTCCAATACCATAGGCCCAACACTTTCCACAAACGCCCTCCTGAATAAATCAACTATAGCTTCGACATATGGAATGATGATGAGGGTGCACAGCCTATTCCACGCCTTGTCTTGTTATGTGCAACTTTTGTTTTTAACATATGAGCACTGGGGATTGGGATGGGGTGATTTGGCCCATGGAAAATTACTCCTAATCTCTTTTACATTTTTAACATAATATATCAACATTCCAATTTCACTTCAAAAGCATTAGTTGCTAATTGCTTGGTAATATTTCTCTGTGTTGTGACAGTTTTTTCATAAATTTTTAACAACTATTATTTCACTTCATATGTCCTGTGCTGCTACTTCGCAACGAATATTCATGCCTTACATGTCTGCTGTTTAAATGAGGCTGTTTCTTCCAGATTTCCAAGTATTTGAAACTCTCATTAACTGACATATGACCACTACCTCAGCATATTTTGGGATAGTTACTCATGACACTCCAGTACAGAGGTTATCAGCATGTGCAGGACCTCACTGGTAAATTGGGCTTTTCTCATTTGTGGTTTAACCATTGTCCACAATTATTGTGCACTCCACAGCTGCATTAATGAACTTTGACACTCACACTGGTTAAATTGTTCATTAACTGCTTGAGAAGTATTTAAAAGATCATTATTACAGATACACTGGGATTAGCATTTGGCTTTTTGTTACTGCTAACAAAATAATTTTCCTTGGAACGGTACATTTATTGGCCATCTATCCCTATGGTTTCATTGGTGTTGCATCACTATAAGAAAGTAATTTTTCCCAATTTTCAGGGGGATGGAATGTTGGGCTTCTGGATCTAAACCCATGTGCACCATTTCCTTTAGCCTTCTGAATTGTAAGGCCACATGTAATTTCTCTCATACAACCTTTGTGATGTCTTGTATAATTTAAAGTACAATTACAGAGATGTACAAAATCACAGAATTTTTTCTTTCAAGTTTATTTATTGAAAAAACTTACACATTGCTGCAGAAAACACTGGTTCGGCCCCAAGTGGAGTGCTGTGTCCAATTCTGTGCACCACACTTCAGGAAGGATGTGAAGGCCTTAGCGAAGGTGCAGAAAAAATATACAAGAATGATTCCAGGATTGAGGGTCTTCAGTTACATTGATAGACTGGAGAAGCTGGGGTTGTTCTCCTTGGAGCAGAGACAATTGAGAGGAGATTTGATAGAGGTGTTCAAAATCATGAGGGGTCTGGACAGAGTAGATAGAGAGAAACTGTTCCCATTGGCAGAAGGGTCGAGAACCAGAGGATACAGGTTTAAGGTGATTGGCAAAAGAACCAAAGGCAATGTAAGAAAAAACGTTTTTACGCAGCGAGTGGTTAAAGTCTGGAATGCACTGCCGGAAAGGGTGGTGGAAGCAGACTCAATTTTATCTTTCAAAGGGGGTTAGATAAGTAGCTGAAGGGAAAAAATTGCAGGGCTATGGGGAAAGGGCAGGGGCGTGGTACTAGCTGAGAGTCAGCATGGGCTCGACAGGCCGAATGACCTTCTTCCATGCTGTAACCATTCAATGCTAGACTTTCCCTAAAGCCCCTCACCGCCTGATTGCCGCCCAGAAACATCGCTAAGGTTCTGCAATGAACACTGGTGAAAATTTCCATAATAAAGGTAAGAAATACCACCTGTCAAGAAAATGGATATTGCACCAGGATTCTCGGCAGTTTCTCGGCGGTTAAAGCTGAAACTAGGGAAAACGGGCGGTTCTTACCGGAATGGACAGTAAGTATTTAAAATTTAGTCCAAGGCTGCAGTTGGACCTAGGGAGGGGGGAAAACGTAAAAAATATTTTTTCACTTAAAAAAAATAAGAAGTTATAAAACATTCTCAAGACAGTTTTTAAGGTAATCGGCATTTTAAAATTTAAAAAATAACAATAAAAAAACCTTTAACATACCTTTCTTTTCAGGGTGCTCACCTACCGCCCTGCTCCAGGCAGCTTCTCGTGGGTAGTTTCCTCGGTGGTGTGTATGGGCCCCTGTTGAAGCCAAACTTAGATCTTGGCCGTTTTCTTGGCGGTACACGTGGGCGGTTGCTCCCCGGCGGTTTTTTCGAAATGTGGGCGGAAGTCTTTAAAAAATAAGGGGGAAACTTTCGCCAGGCGGTTTCTCATCAAAAAAACAGCGATACCGCCGAGAAAACCGCCGAAAATGAAGGCGAAAGTTAACCCCTGGATTCTATGATTGCAAATTTGTTACTTTTCTCCAGTATCACCACCATAGTTCTCAGATGGTTAAATGTGTCTGGCAGAATAAACACTGCATATGGAGGCTGCATTGCAAATCCTGCTATCTTTAGAGAGTGACACATTATTGGGCTGATAACTGAGAATCTCATGATGCTGACTGAATCATTTAATGAATCCCAATAAAGAAACCTTCCTAATGGAGAAAGAAAGAACCACTAATGAATAGATTATCAAAAAATAATTTGCTGAAATTAAGAGTCCTTCATATTGCACAGAATAAAAACCATCAGTTTATAATATTTAAATTTGAATCTGTTTTAAAATAAATTTCCAGGTCCAAAAAACTTAACATAATTTAATGCACAGAACACTCTTAGAATATTTAAAACCTTGCATAATATTATTGTCTTTTCATCTACACAGAAAAGAAGATTTCAAAGTGAATGTTTTCCACTTATGAGTGCATTGTGTGCAGCTCTTTTGTAAATAGACAATGATCTAGAAATATAAAAATAGAAGGGTTTATTTAATTCAGTGAATTTTTTTTAAGTCCAGGTTTTTGCTAAGGAACAAAATTAAGCATTTGTTTTTTGTTTTAACATAGACATAGAAAATAGGTGCAAGAGCAGGCCATTCGGTCCTTCGAGCCTGCACCGCCATTCAATATGATCATGGCTGATCATTCAACTTCAGTACCCCACCCCAGCCACCCTGCGCACCCTGAACTTGACTGAAAAACAGGACACACAAAATAGACAGAAATGCAAAATTTCCATCTAATTTCAGTAGGAGCAAATGCTTTGATTACATAGAATAGTGAGTAAAAGCCTGACCTCAGTTCTGCAGAGAAGATAATGAATGCTCTGTGGAAATGGAAAACACTCGACATAAAAACTGATTTCTATAATATTATGAGGTAACAGCTGCATTAAAATATTGGACAAATGAGTGGCAGGTAAACAGGTAACATGTATTTTTGAAGTAATATCACCAAAAGTAATTTCTAGGCTTTACTAGTTAGAAGAAATGTGGAAAATTGAAATTATTTTTGTAAACTCAATGTTGCTTAGAATCATTTAACCCCTTCCAAAGTTAAAGTTACATTAAAACACAGTATCAGTGGTTGGATTGGGCATAAATATATTTTACAATGTATTAATTAGATTTTAAACATAGATATGTTTGTGCATGAGGTTTTCGCAGTGGATCCCTGTGCCTTGAGGTGAGATCTTAAGCAATGTTGACATGTCCTTGATCCTCTGACATAACAAATTGCAATATCGCATTTACTCTTGGAATTGGATACTTATAGAATTGTAACCAACTACAGTGCTCAAAACTGTTGCTACATTGTAGACATGCCAGCAGTGATAACTATTGTGCTGTTTAGTGATGCCTTATCCTACCAGTTCACTCCATGTGCTCTCCAATCGAATTGGTGTTCTCTGCACAAGTCTGAATGTATCAAGAATAAAAGTATAGAAACAATTAAACTGTTACATTTGTTATGTGGTTTCATGTATATATAAGTTTCTAGGGTTATCCAGAAAAACGTACGATTTGAAATTCCGGTTGGAGGCTTCTTTTGGACGAATGCCTCCAATTGGAGAATTTTTACGAATTTACCTAGTGGTCCGGAGGCGCCTGCAATTGCGTGGGGATGCCTTCCCTTCCCGCGCTGTGAAGCGCGCTCCTGTCCTCGAGGTTCCAACGTAGAAGATGCAGTCACGTGTGACTGTTCAACCAATTAGGTACAGTATTCCACAGCTTTCTCATTAATAGCAATGAGAACTCTGTATCTACGAGTTCTCATTGCTATTAATGAGAAAAAAAAAACACACTAAACACCATAATAAAAAATAAAAAAACACACCTCACATAATTAAAATGAATTGAAATTAAAGTTAGTAAATGTCTTAGAAAAAAAAAATTCCAATTTTTAAAAATGTTTTTTAATTATGGTTTAAAATTAACTTACCATAGTGGGCAAGGTTTTTAGCAATAAAATGTGCTTTTTAATTTAATTTTATTATCTGTTTATGTGTTTTAAAACTCTTACTCCTGTAAAAGTAGGCTATGCGCCTGCTTTTATCAAGCGCAAGAGTTTTCAGGACATTTGCTGGGCAGGATATGGGTAAATACCGCAATCTTGCCCATGCAAATGTCCTCGCTCCCGAGATATGGAAGATCTGTCAAGCTGGAGCTTGACAGATTGGAAAAGCTGGTTTTCAGCACATGCGCATTGTGCGCTGAAAACTGGCTTTTGCGATGCCTCCCGGGTCCATACACACACTCCGTATGGACCCATGGAGGCTGGGATTTCCAGGCCGTAGTTTTCTCTTCCCAACACATTTTCTTTTCCAACATGCCCGTTGAGTCAAATGTCAGGAGAGTCAGAAAATCAGCAGCAGAAGTGAAGAAACAAAATCAGGAGAAAAAACTCCCACTAAAATAGAAAGTTCTGCTGTGAAAATTAATAAGAAATGTTAGCATACAGTAATATCTTGAACCTTTGACATAACAGATCACCATATTACATTTACCTTTGGAATTGGATACTTGGAGATTCAGTAATCTATCTAGAATCAGAATCACTTTTTCATTATTCTATAAACATTCCCAATCCAGGCCACTGTCAAAGGCTGTTTAATTTTTCACTATCACATTCTAATGTGTTTACTCTAAGAGGATACACTACTTTGCCTTCAAACTATCATGGTTCCAACACATATCTTGGAGTGGGTAAAGAAAGGGTTAAGAATTTTAACATTTATATGAAACCACTTTCATTACTTATTCCTCACATTCAATTGATACCCAAACACTCCTGTTCTTGCTTCAGAGTCATCTAATGGGTGGCTCAGCTCATTGTAAAAAATACATCTGCCCCATTTTTAATCTCAAATTCTTCACATATTAATCAAAATGTTGATTCTTTAGCATAGATTCCTTCAATAATTTGACGGCCATCCTTATGAATTACCTTATGAAGTTTGGTAGGACTCTGAGAAGAGGAACAGAGGGACCTTGGAGTACATGTCCACAGATCCCTGAAGGTAGCTGGACAGGTAGATAAGGTGGTTAAGAAAGCATCCGGGATACTTGCCTTTATTAGTCGAGGCATAGAATACAAGAGCAGGGAGGTTATGCTTGAACGGTATAAAACACTAGTTAGACCACAGCTAGAGTACTGCGTGCAGTTCTGGTCACCACATTACTGGAAGGAAGTGATTTCACTAGAGAGGATACAGAGGAGATTTACGAGGATGTTGCCTAGACTGGAGAATGTTAGCTATGAGGAAAGATTGGATAGGCTGGGGACTTGTTTTTCTTTGGAACAGAGGAGGCTGAGGGGAGACTTAATTGAGGTGTATAAAATTATGAGGGGCCTAGCAGAGGGATCAAGAACCAGAGGGCATAGATTTATAGTGGTAGGAGGTTTAAAGGGGATTTGAGGAAAAATCTTTTCACCCAGAAGGTGGAGGGGGTCTGGAACTCACTGCCTGAAAGGGAAGTAGAGGCAGAAACCCTCTTAGCATTTAAAAAGTACTCAGATGTGCACTTGAAGTGCTGCAACCTACAAAGCTACGGACCAAGAGCTGGAAAGTGGGTTTAGGCTGGATAGCTTTTTGACGGCCGGCACGGACACAATGGGTCGAATGGCCTTCTTCTGTGCTGTAAATTTCTATGATTCTATGTGTTACACTCATAATAAATGGTCAGACTTAGTACTGTGTGTAATGAGCAAGTGTGACCTTAGCTCCTTTATTGTAGTTTCAGAGTGCAGGTACCTCGTGGGTGGCCTGCTTATATACTGTACTCCCAAGGGATGCTAGGATCCCTTGGGATTCCAACAGGTAGGCCCTCTGGAGGACAGGTGTGATGCAGGTTACAAGGTTACAAGGGGTTAAATACATAACATCACTCCCCTGTGAAGTCAACAATACACTTATTTACAACGTGAGACGATCTGGGGCTTTGCGCTCCCTTGTCAATTGTCTCAGTACAAATACTGGTGTGGGTGGGTTGATCAGTTCTTCATTGGGCTGTTGGGCAGCCAGGCTGCTGGGGATGGTGAGTTCTGTTTCGTGGTCAACTGTGATGTCAGTTGTAACCGGTGTGTGTGTTGGAAGGTCAAAGTTGGTGGTGTCCTCTTCAAGTTGTGCGTACCTGTTGGCGAACTGCAGTTTAATTTGGTGTTTACTGTGCATTTGTCCATTGGTCAGTTTGACCTGAAACAGCCTACTCCTCTCTTTGGCTGAGATCGTGCCAGCGAGCCATTTGGGACCATGTCCATAATTGAGCACAAATACAGGATCATTGATTTCAATATCACGTGACAAGTTTGCGGGGTCATGGTACACACTCTGTTGATGTCGCTTGTCCTCCACGTGATCATGTAGATCAGGGTGGACCAGAGAGAGCCTTGTTTTAAGCACCCTTTTCATGAGCAGCTCGGCTGGGGGAATCCCTATGAGTGAGTGGGATCTGGTGCGATAACTGAGCAGTACTCGGGACAGCCGGATCTGCAGAGAGCCTTCCGATACACGTTTCAAGCTTTACTTGATGGTCTGGACTGCCCGTTCTGCCTGGCCATTGGATGCGGGCTTGAACGGCGTAGATGTGACATGTTTGATCCCGTTGTGGGTCATGAACTCTTTGAATTCGGCACTTGTGAAGCACGGCCCATTGTCGCTGACTAGGACATCGGGCAGGCCGTTCGTGGCAAACATAGCTCTTAGACTTTCAATGGTGGCCGTGGACATGCTTCCAGACATTGTTGCACATTCAATCCACTTTGAGTAAGCATCCATGAAAAACAAAAACATTTTGCCTAGGAAGGGGCCTGCATAGTCTACATGGATCCTCGACCACGGTTTGGATGGCCAGGACCACAAACTTAGCGGTGCCTCTCTGGGTGCATTGCTCAACTGAGAGCAAGCGTTGCACTGGCGTACACAAGACTCTAAATCTGAGTCGATGCTTGGCTACCACACGTTGAATCTGGCTATGGCTTTCATCATAACGATGCCTGGGTGGGTGCTATGTAATTCCCTAATAAATATGTCTCTGCCTTTCTTGGGCAATACCACACGATTGCCCCACAGGAGACAGTCCGCCTTCAGGGACAGCTCATCTTTGCATCTGTGGAATGGCTTAATCACTTCCTGCATCTCCACTGGGACACTGGACCAGCTCCCATGGAGGACACAGCTTTTTACCAGGGACAGTAAAGGATCGTGGCTGGTCCAGGTCCTGATCTGGCGGCCGTAACGGGAGATTTCTCATTCTCAAATGCCTCCTTGACCATTAGCAAGTCCGCTGGCTGTGCCATTTCCACCCCTGTGATGGGCAATGGTAGCTGACTGAGAGCATCTGCACAATTCTCTGTGCCTGGTCTGTGGTGAATTACATAGTTTATGCTGACAGCATGAGCGCCCATCTTTGGATGCGGGCAGAGGCATTGGTATTAATCCCTTTCCTCTCTGAGAATAACGGTATGAGCAGCTTGTGGTCAGTTTCAAGCTCAAACTTGAGGCCAAATAAGTACTGGTGCATTTTTTTTACCCCGTAACCGCACGCCAGAACCTCTTTTTCAACCATGCTGTAGACACTTTCAGCCTTGGACAAACTCCTGGATGCATACGCAACAGGTTGCAATATTCCCGATTCATTAGCCTGTTGCAACACACACCCGACCCCGTATGACAATGCATTGCAAACTAACATTAGTCATTTACATGGGTTATACAGGACAAGCAGTTTGTTGGAACACAGTAAATTTCTGGCTTTCTTAAAGGCAGCCTCTTGTGAATTCCCCCATACCCAGTCGTCTCCCTTGCGCAGTAGCGCATGCAGGGCTTCTAGCAGGGTGCTTAACCCGGGTAGGAAATTACCGAAGTAGTTTAGAAGTTCCAGAAATGACCACAACACCGTCACATTCCGTGGTCACGGCGCGTTCTTGATGACCTCCGTCTTGGTGTCGGTGGATCTGATGCCGTCTGCTGCGACTCTCCTTCCTAAGAATTCGACGTCCTGTGCCAGGAAAACAAACTTCGAGCGTTTCAACCTGAGCCCCATGCTATCCAACCGACTAAGAACCTCCTCCAGGTTCTTCAAGTGCTCCATGGTGTCCCGACTTGTAATCAATATGTCGTCCTGGAAGATCACTGTGCAAGGAACCGACTTTAGCAGGCTTTTCATGTTTCGCTGGAAGATCGCTGCAGCCGACCGAATCCTGAACGGGCACTGGTTGTAAATAAATAGACCTTTGTGCGTGTTGATGCAGGTGAGGCCTTGCGAAGACTCCTCCAGCTCCTGCGTCATGTAAGCCAAGATCCGGTCCAGCTTGGTGAACATCTTCCCTTCAGCCAGGGTCACGAATAGGTCGTCTGCCTTGGGTAGCGGGTACTGGTCCTGCAGCGAAAAACGGTTAATTATTACTTTACAGTCACCGCAAATTCTAACTGTACCGTCCTCCTTAAGTACAGGGACAAACAGACTAGCCCAGTCATTGAATTCCACTGGCGCGATGATGCCTTCATGTTGCTGCTTGTCTAGATCGATTTCCACTTTTTTACACATCATGTACGGTACCAACCGAGCCTTGTGGTGGATGGGTCACGTACCGGAAACCAAATGGATCTGCACTTTCACCCCTGAGAAACTTCCAACGCCTAGCTCAAATAACGATGGGAACTTGCTTAGAACCTGGGTGCATGCGGTGTCGTCGACTGATGAGAGCGCTCGGATGTCATCCCAGTTCCAGTGGATTTTCCCCAGCCAGCTTCTACCAAATAACGTGGCACAATCCACAGCGGGAGTTCGTGTACTGTTCCAATATAGGAGACTTTGACTTCAGCACTGCCAATTACAGGGATTAGTTCCTTTGTGTAAGTCCTTAGCTTCGTTTGATTGGGGCTGAGCTTGGGCCTGTATGCCTTCTTCTCCCACAACCTGTCGAACGCCGTTTTACTCATTATGGATTGGCTTGCCCCCGTGTCCAGCTCCATAGACACTGGAATATCATTCAGTTCAACTTTCAACATTATTGGTGGGCATTTCGTCATGAAAGTGTGTACCCCATACACTTCTGCCTCTTCCGTGTGAGTTTCCAATTCTGTTTAATCCACTTTGGACCGATCTTCCTCTGCAACGTGGTGGTTTGCAGGGTTTGCAGCTCGCCTGCACATTCGTTGGAGGTGTCCCATTGTTCTGCAGCCATTGCACGCATAGTGCTTAAAGTGGCATTGATAGGACCGATAATCACCTCCGCAGGGTGTTAACGGCCTCGCATTAACAGATAATGGCGGACTCTGAGTCAATTGAGGTCGGGCCACAGCAGCCGGCATGTACATTCTGCCCTGTACATTTCTGCTCAAAACCAACGTTACCTTATGTACAATACTGGCCGAAACTTTTTTGTTCTGCGAAATCTGCTCGGTGTTGTCGCTGGTGGACATAAATCCCTCAAACTCACAATGTCCTGCAAGGCGCCTTAGTTCATCGACGTAGTTCGCCACTTCCTGGCCCTCCGATCGTCGACATGTGTAGAACCGATATCTCACCATCAAAACACTTTCCTTAGGATATAGATGCTCCCGGACCAGCGTACACAGTTCTTCGTTGGATTTCTCTGTAGGTTTAGCCGGGGCCAGGAGATTCTTCATGAGACCCCACAGACAGTTAAGAGGATCGCCCTTCATTTGGTCACGTTCTTGTCTGCTTCCAGCTCATTGGCTATGAAGTATTGGTTGAGTCTCTCCACGAAGGCCTCCCAATTGTCCCCCTCCAAGAACTTCTCCAGGATGCCAACTGTTCTCTGCATTTTCGCGTGGTTCGTTACCTCGTCGCCAATTGTTACATTCATAATAAATGGTCAGACCGAGCACTGTGTGTAATGAGCAAGTGTAACCTTAGCTCCTTTATTGTAGTTCCAGAGTGCAGGTACCTCGTAGGTGACCTACTTATATACTGTACTCCCAAGGGATGCTGGTATCCCTTGGGACTCCAACGGGTAGGCCCTTTGGTGGACAGGTGTGATGCAGGTTACAAGGTTACAAGTGGTTAAATACATAACGCTATGATACCTTATGATTATGTAAATATTAACTACACCTTTCTCAATAGTGTCATGTTCAAATGTGAACGAGGGGCCCGAATTTTATGAAGGCCTCTGCCCACCCAAGTGCCGCCCAAAAGACCACCGATAGCCGCCGAGGTATCTGACGGTACTTTGGGCGGGGTTTACATCAACAAGGTCGCTCAAAGGTCGGGGGGCGGCAAAAGAGGGCCTTACGCTGCCAATCTGGCTGGTAGCCAGCGGAAACGCTCAATCTCGCCGGCAAAGGCGCTTGCCGCCCAAGTGCTGCCAAGGATGGAGTCGGGCCCAGAGAGGGTAGAAGTCCTGCAAAGAAAAAGCATTAAAAAAAAAACATCGGAACACCTTCAGGGGACCCCATCCAGGTCCCTGTAAAGAAAAAAAGAAAAAAATGTTTACTCACCTTTTTTTCAGGATCTTCATACCTACTGTCGGGGACAGACCAGCCTCATCGCAGCGGTCCACCCCCGTTCTGGCGCCAACTCCCGCCCACACCAATCTGGCACCTCGGTGGGCGGGAGTCCATTTACGCCACTCGGTCATCCGCTGACGACAGCTCTCCCCTCCCACCCGCTCCAGACCAGAGCGAAACTGGCACTGAGCGCAACTCGAGGAGGATTGTCGGCGGCAGTAGGCGGTGAGTGCATCCATTTCGGGCCAGAGATTTTTGTGTTTCAGGTTGGATTGTCTCAAGTCACTCTGTTCCTTAGACCAGTTTGGTTCCTTTTCTATGATCTGAGTCATCACCTTCAAATATAATTACAGAACAGTCTTCTACCACAAAAATCCTAGGCTCCTTCTTTGGTTACCTTGTCCAAACTTTGGGATTCAAGTCCATTCTATTCAACTCGCCCTTGATTCAGCAAGACTCTGAGGGTTTCGTGTTCACTTCAGACATAACTGAGTTATTACAGAAGACAAGCTAGACCAGGAGAGGAGCAAGATCTTAGGCTGGATTTTCGGTTGGAGGCTTCTTACGGCGCTAATGGCGGTGGGTCAGTACATTTTGCGACGGCAGGCAGAAGATTTGGTTGCTGCACCCTGAGAGCAGAGTGGAGCGCTAAGGGAGGCATTCCACACCTCTCTTAGGGTGCTAAGCAGGATGAGCAACTGAAAATCCGTTGCCAAAGAGCCGGCTTCGAAGCGCTCTAAGATTGGCTTCCCTTGAAAAAGAAAATCGGGACAAAAGACACAAAAAACATTCCTGATAAAGTACTTACCCCAAATAAAGGTGAACGGGAAAGAAAAACCCAAAGAAATATTAATTTCACTTACCTTTTTCCCTGGCGATGTCACTACGGGGCGCTACAGGTGCTGTTCCAAGCAAATATCGCATCGCTATCTGTAATGTATGTAGGCACCTTTAGTAATGACTCCACGAGGCAGGGTATGGTACTTAAACTCTGCAGACCTGCAGTCCTTTATTAGCAGCTCCTGAGTGCTGACAACAAGCTGTGTGTTCCTTTTTATACTGTGTTACCTGCTGTGTGCAGGCTACCCCTTGGTCTCCAGAAACAGCACCCTCTAGTGTACTGGTAATGTGTGTACAGTACAAGGGTACATTCAATGTTACATGACAGTGTTACAGACATCACACAGTGAACAGGCATGCCTACACAACAATACTCCCCCCTGAGCATTTTTCATATCCTAGATGTCATGACCAGGGGAGGTGATCAGTGGTGGGCTATGGGAGGTTGTGGTGAGGGTTGTGTGGTTGCCAGGTGAGACCCCTGTGCTTGAGTCTGGCCTCGTACGTTTCCCCTCCCTCACACACAGACCAAGTGGATGTCACTGTTGTGGGATCCCTCGGGGAGGTAGCCACGGCAGCAGTGGGTGGTGTGTATACACTGTGATGTGGATAGTTGTGGGGTGGTGGGCAGGGCCACAAGACTGGGTGGGCTCCTTGTCCACCAATGGGGATGAGGGTCAGGTCATCCCAGGGTTTGCCAGGGAAGCTGGAAGGTATTGGCCTCATGTTTCTGGTGTTGGCCCTGGTGGCCAGGGACTGTAGGGCTGGTCTGGTGCCATTGGTGGTGGCTGGGCTGCCCATTGATCATTGTCCCTGTAGTGGATCTGCTCCCACTGCCTGTGTGTGTGTCCTGCAAGGAGCATCACATTCGTTCTAAAGGTCCAGGCTACATGGTCAGGTAGCCTGCTGGACCTGGGGGTCTCCCACAGGGGGATTCCATTGGCATTAGCATGGTCCCTGTAGGACCCAATGTCCTTTGGCAGTGTCCTACCAGTATACATGACACCTTGGCTCTGATCACACATAGTCGAGCCTGCATTATACATTCTAGCACTTGCATCACTTTTGAGTGTCCTGGATTCAACAGACATGGTTACATTAGGCATTTCACAATCTCTATCATTATTGTTAAGCATAATAAACTTGTTCTTAACCTTACTGGCACCTGCATTCATCTCATTAGTCACTAGTTAAACCAGCATCACAATTCATGGTGACATTGTATACATTTCCATACTTGCACCCTTTAATTGCATCTTTAGCTTTAAAGTCCGTGTACTCAAGTAGTTGGAATTTCCCCTTAAAATTTTTTTTTGTTACCGGTCTCCTTTAAGGGAGCTTTCAAATCCGATTGGCCGCTCGATGACACATGATGCTCCTCCATGTTGAATCGTGGCATGGAGGAGGCCATTTTGAATGCAGGGCTGCAGTTTGGTGTGCTGCAGCCATTTTGTGGTGCTCTTTTCTTCCACATTCTTGTGGTGCTGCAGCCATTTTGTGGTCTTGTTGCAGGCAGGCTGTGGTGCTCTTTTCTTCCACATTCTTGTGGTGCTGCAGTCATTCTGTGGTCTTACTGCAGGCAGGCTGTGGTGCTTTTTTCTTTCACAGCATCGCTTCGCCTGATGTGGATCCGGTTCATCCAATTCCTGCCCAGCAGCGTGGGACCGTCGCCGGCTACAATCCACAGGGGGAGTTTGTGTAACCTGCCGCCCTGGGAGACCTGGATGTCTACACTGCCAACGATTTGGATTTTTCCTTTGGTGTAGGTGAGCAGCTTTGCCTGGACAGGAGACAGTTTTGGTCGAGTGGCAGGATTCCTCCAAATGTTTTCAAAGGTCACAGGGTCACCCCTGTGTCGATCTCCATGGATACTGGGACCCTGTCGATGTCCACTTCCATCATCCATGGAGAACTTCCGGCGGAGCAGGTAAAGATTCCATACTCCTCTCCCAGGGTTAGAGCAGCTTCATCTTCATCTGCGTCGGAGCCCCGGTGATTAGCCAACTCATCAGAGACACGATGAGTTCAGCCTTTTCTGCACATTCTCTGAAGGTGCCCTTTTTCTTTGCAGCCTTTGCATGCATAGTCTTTGTAGCGGCACTGGTGGGCCCTGTGGTTTCCTCCACAGCACCAGCATGGGGCCATCCGGTTTGCCCCATGTGGCGGACTCAGGATTGCGGGACTCAGGGCAGCATTTCTGCCTTTAGAAGTATCCATGCAGTGCACTGCGTGCGCCGGTTTAGAGTCCTGGGTCAGTATTCGCCTGGACTCACTTGAATTGCTTTCTGCAGGGTGACCGTGATGTCAGCCGAGAGCAATTTGTGTAGGAGGCCTTCGTGGCCGATTCCGATGACAAATATGTCCCTTAGTGCTTCATTAAGGTGGTCGCCAAACTCACACGGTGCAGTTAGTCTTCTTAAGTGTGCAGCATACTTGGCAATTACTTGGCCCTCAGGTCGCCGGTAAGTGTAGAACCGGTGCCTGGCTGTGAGGATGCTTTCTTTCAGTTTTAGTTGTTCCTGTATGATTGTTACAAGTTCCTCATAGCTCTTGGTGGTTGTCTTCTTCGGGGCTAGTAAGTCCCTGACGAGACCATAGAGGGTGGGCCCACAACTGCTAAGCAGAATGGCCCTGCGTTTGTTCGGTAGTGTGGCCGGTGTGTCCTCATCCAGGTCGTTGGCTATAAAGAAGTGTTCCAATCTTTCCACAAAAGCATCCCAATCTTCCCCCTCTGTAAATTGCTGAAAGTTGCTGAGGTTAGACATGTTGAGCGTGTAGTTCGTGATCCCGTATTCCCGTCGCCAGTTATAGTGTATGTAGGCACCTTTAGGAATGACTCCACGAGGCAGGGTATGGTACTTAAACTCTGCAGACCTGCAGTCCTTTATTAGCAGCTCCTGAGTGCTGACAACAAGCTGTGTGTTCCTTTTTATACTGGGTTACCTGCCTTGTGCAGGCAACCCCTGGGTCTCCAGCAATAGCCCCCTCTAGTGTACCAGTAAGGTGTGTACAGTACAAGGGTACATTCAATGTTGCATGACAGTGGTACAGACACCACACAGTGAACAGGCATGCCTACACAACACTATCAAAACCGGGGACATTGCACACCGACACGACGCTCCCGGGCAGTACTGCCCAGCAGCGCCGCAAAACCGGCACCAAATTTCCCGGTGGGCTGCTGGAAGCTTAAGACGCATTAAGCATTTCGAGACCTATTTCCGCCCCTCCTGGGTGCTAACAGAGGAGCAATCGATACAAAAATCCAGCACAAGCTTATATTTGTACTCCAGCCAATCCATGGTAGATGACAGCAGTTATTGGCTTATTCACAATTCTCTTTTCCTGCTTGCTCACGTTCCTTTCTATTACAACAATCCCCCAAATCATCTCTCAAGTAAGAAGGTGAAATTCCAAATGACTTTCACTCATCTGTATCAGGGCGCAAAACCATGGTGTGTTTCCAACAGGTGTTACATTCTATTTCATTTCTGCCTTCTTCCTGCTCTTCCTCCCACATTCATCAGGATGGATATTAGCTGGAATGCTTTTCCAGGATTAGATATTTTAGGGAATTGAGGCTGGGATTTCTCAGTCACCAAGTTACTACATGGAGGAAAAATGTTATACCATATCAGCAGTCTTCGATACCTATATGACAAGCAGCCAAAACTTAGCAACAGAATAACCTTCTGAAGAAACATAGAAACATAGAAAATAGGTGCAGGAGTAGGCCATTTGGCCCTTCGAGCCTGCACCACCATTCAATAAGATCATGGCTGATCATTCACCTCAGTACCCCTTTCCTGCTTTCTCTCCATACCCCTTGATCCCTTTAGCCATAAGGGCCATATCTAACTCCCTCTTGAATATATCCAATGAACTGGCCTCAACAACTCTCTGCGGTAGAGAATTCCACAGGTTAACCACTCTCTGAGTGAAGAAGTTTCTCCTGTCGAAGAACTACTTCCATATCCTGGTGTTTCATAGTCTAACATCCCCTTTAACCGCTTCCAACTATGAACTGCCAAGCCCTAATTACCTGAGATTTGTGACTTGTCATTCTTCTATGAAGGTATGTTATTATAACTGTTTGGTCCCCAGTCTCATTGAAACTATTTGATCTCAGTTTAAGTACCAATAACTTACTGCAGCAGACTTGACCAAATTTTATGACAAACTTTTCACCATTGTGTTCCTTCAGACAGTGGGCCAGATTTAGCTGTGAAAGTAACGGTAAGACTAACAACACTCACCGCTATTTAAGGGCAAATTGAACTTGCACAGTTGAATGAGAAAATCCAGAAGTTGCTGTCCGAGGTGCGTTGCCCCTCCATAAGTTGCACGAAAAAGGCATCTTGCCATCTGGTTCCCCATTCCGTGAGGTTTCTGTACTGACATAGATACAGACTAAATTCACCACAATAAGGTAGGACTTGTCCATTCCAGTCTAAGCACCTTTCTAATGGTATAGTAAGTCTTAATTACCGTAAAACAACCTCTCTGGCACTGAAAATTAACTTTGATAAATGTGACATTTCATTCCTTCATCTTTTAATTTAAATATTCTAAATTCAGACTCTGTGCTGCTCATTAATGATTCTTCAATCTGATTAGTTAAGGAGATATGCAGTTGCTTGCCCTATTCATATTGGCCTCAGATGCCCTGTTGAGGATGCTGCACTGTTTGGATGTTTGACTCTCAGCAAGTTGCCATGCAAAACCCCATCGAAAGTCTCTGGGCAAGTGAAAGTCTAATAAAAGGCTTGCACCATTGGTTCATTGCTTATAGCAAAATTGGGCCCAGTCTTTCAACTTCTGCTTTTCTATAGGTTGGATGCAGACAAAGAAAACTTTTTCAGTGACAGACCTCGTAAATCTGCCTAAATCAATTGCTGACTCAATTCTGATTTCCGGGCTTCTCTCAGGTTACTTGTCTGTTAATTGTGACTTTTAAAGAAGCAATTTACTGATCATTCGAGATAGTACAACTGCTTTGAACAGATCTACGACTGAATTTTCAGGAAGTCTATCAGTCCTAGCCAAACAATTCACTTTTGATGCCCAACTTTCATTCTAGCAAAATTGTCTCTTTAACTTTTACACATCTCTGCTCAAACCCTCTGGGGTGGAAATTCTGTTGTGGCGTTAATCCAGGCGGAGCGGTAAATTTTGCGCCAGGAAATGGTTTGCCTCTTCAGCCGCAAAATTCACCAGCTGGGCCCTGAAAGTGGAGCGGAGCACTATGGGAAGCGTTCCACACCTCTTTTAGGGCGCTAGGCTGGCTGAGCAACTGAAAATCCCAAGGTAAACAGCCGGCGTCGGAGTGCCCTAAGAGAGATTTCCATCGAAAAAAAAATTTGAAAAAAACTCCAAAAACATTTCCAATCCATTACTGATGCCACAGCAACATTAATCGCCGAAAACATGGGCCTTACACTAAACATCCGTAAGACAAAGGTCCTCCACCAAACTGACCCTGCCTCACAGCACTGCCCCCTGGTCATCAAAATCCACAATGTGGCCTTGGACAACGTGGACCATTTTCCATACCTCGGGAGCCTACTATCAGCAAGGGCAGACATCGACGACGAGGTCCAACGCCGCCTCCAGTGTGCCAGTGCAGTCTTCGGTCGCCTGAGGAAGAGAGTGTTCGAAGACCAGGACCTCAAATCTGGCACCAAGCTTATGGTCTACAGGGCAGTAGTGATACCTGCTCTCCTATATGGACCATATACAGTAGACACTTCAAAGCGCTGGAGAAGTACCACAAGCGCTGCCTCCGCAAGATCCTGCAAATCCACTGGGAGGATAGACACATCAACGTCAGTGTTCTCGATCAGGCCACCATCCCCAGCATCGAGGCACTGACCACACTTGATCAGCTCCATTCGGCGGGCCACATCGTCCGCATGCCCGATACAAGACTCCCAAAGCAAACGCCCGACTCAGAACTCCTACATGGCAAGCGGGCCCCAGGTGGGCAGAGGAAACGTTTCAAGGACACCCTCAAAGCCTTCTTCATAAAGTGCAACATGCCCACTGGCACCTGGGAATCCTTGGCCCAAGACCGCCCAAAGTGGAGGAAGAGCATCCAGGAGGGCGCTGAGCACTCGCCGAGAGCATGCAAAAACCAAGCGCAGGCAGCAGAAGGAGCGTGCGGCAAACCAGACTCCCACCCACCCTTTCCTTCAACCACTGTCTGTCTCACCTGTGACAGAGACTGTAATTCCCATATTGGACTGTACAGTCACCTGAGAACTCACTTTTAGAACAGAAGCAAGTCTTCCTCGATTTCGATGGACTGCCTATGATGATGATGATGATTAATTGATAAAAGTGAAAAAGAAAAACAATCACGTTGTAGGTGTGTTAGGGGTGTCTCACTACCAGATTACTAAGCTGGCACTGGACCTCCTTATCATATTAATTATTACTAGATAGTCATGTTCCCAAACAGATCATAAGATCTGCTGAATACCATTTTTCAGAGGGATCTTTGTTTTATCAGGTTATTTTATGCTGTGGCCTGCCAAGTACAGAATCGATGAGTTATTGTACAGTAAAAGAAAATGGGGACAAAATTCCCCTGCTGTGCACCTCCGGGGGCATTAACGGGGCGTAAATGTATTTTTACCCAGTGGGGGCTACCGGCTCCCGTGAAATTGCGCGGGAGTTAGCGGAGGCATGACACCGGTAGTGCCGTGCCCCTGCTGGTACCACCCGAGGCCGCTGTGCCTCCAGGGATGACATCACCGCCAGCAATCCCTTTTCATCCCGCCGTGGCCCGTTCTTGCCCCACGGCAGAAATTGGGCAGTGCCATGTGAGGCTGCCACGGGCGATGTCAGTGCCAGCCTCGCGGGTCGCGAACCTGCCCGCATTTTGCTCACGGGGCGAAACTTAAAGTGGAGGCTCGCACCGCCATTTTGCGTCGCACTCCAACTTGCCAGTCTGGCCTCAGAGTCCATTTTCGCGGGGTCTGTGCCACGATCGTGCAGGCCAGAACTCCATTTCGGTGCCAGGCTGTGGCCACGGCACCCCGCAACACCGGTGACCCAGTGGAGGCCCATCAAAAGCCCTGCAAAGCTTGCAGCGTCCCTCCCTTTAACGGAAGGGGAGTGTCATCGGTACGAGAGACCGTGTAGTGCTCTGATGCTTGCCGGGGCAGCGTCCCCGAGCCCGCTCCGAGAGGAAGTGGAGTGCCCGACATTGCGTTAAACGCAATTCCGCTTCTGGAGCGGGGCTTCTGAGCCGGGCGCAGAATATCTGGCCTCGGAAAGATTACCAATCCCAAACGGGGCGATTCACAATTTTGGCCCCATTATGAGTTTTACAATTAATTGAGGAAATAATTTATTATCACTTTTTCTGTTAAATAAAATGGTAAACGAAACCATCTCCTTACCTCCCAAAGTAACTTGGACAGCAATTGCTTGTTTTGTCTCAACCTTGCCTTATTAATATCACATCCTCTTCATTTTTGTCTCTTATACCAGGAAAGGAATCCATTCAGGCCAGGAAGCAGAGCTGTTGACATCTGATGAGATCTGCTGCTACTAAGGAAGTTCCTCTGGATGAGGATACTCCTATCTTTCCTGTATATGTCTCCTATCATAAACCTTTGGGTTCAATTCCTTTTTCAGTAGTCGTTACCCATCTTGGAGGCACATGTAATGTATTCAGTATTAACGCTTATCTTGCATTTTACTATTTGTCATAATGTTCATAGATTTCCAATGCAGTTATTGTCAGTTACCTTTTGGTGTAATCTTTACCTAATCTATACCTTTTCCACATAGGAACAGGAGTAGGCCATTATTCTCTCAAGCCTGCCCTGCCATTTAATTAGATCATGGCTGACCTGTACTTCACATCATTTACCCACCTTTGATCCTTATCCCACGATACTTTTACCGAATAAAAATCTGTCGAACTCAGCCCTGAAAATTTCACTTGACCCCGCATCCAAAGCCTTTTGGAGGAGAGAATTCCACATTTCCACTATTCTTTGTGTCAAAAGGTGCTTCCTGATTTCATTCCAGAATGGTCGATCTCTAATTTTATGGTTGTGCCCCTTCCTCTGGATAGTCTCTCTGTAACTACTCTATTAAATCATTTTATCAATTTAAACACCTCAATTAGATCATCCCTCCACTCAAGGGAATATAAACCAATTTAAATTCTAAACTCAATGGAATATAAGGCAAGTTTATGCAAACTGTGCTCATAAGTTGACGGTTTAAGCCTCTGTATAATTTTGGTAAATCTGCACTGTACCTTTCCTGAGGCCAATATACCCACCCAGAGGTGTTGTGCCCAGAACTCAATGCATTGCTCCAAATGGGGTCTGACCAAGGCTGTGAACAACTGAAGCATAATTTCCTCCCCTTTGTATTTCAACCTTCTCGAGATAAACTGCAACATTCCATTAGCTTTTTTGATTATTTTTTGTACCTATGCACCAGGTTTTAGTGGTTTTTGTACATGGACACTCAAATCCCTTCACTTCTCCACATTTTCTATCCCTTGCATTATGTAGTAAGTACAACACAGAACCAGGGCAATCAGCCCAACAGGTCCATACTGGTGTTTATGCTCCACACGAGCCTCCTCCCATCCTTCATCATCTAACCCCATCTACATATCCTACTATTCATTTCTCCCTCATGTATTTATCGAGCTTCCTCTTAAATGTATCTATGCTAGTCACCTCCACATTCTTACCACTCTCTGGGTAAAGAAGGTTCTCCTGACTTCCCTATTGGATTTATTAGTGACTATCTTATATTTATCGCCCCTAGTTCTGGTCTCCCCAGCAAGTGGAAACATTTTCTCTACGTGTACCCTATCAAACCCTTTCATAATCTTAAAGACCTCTATAGGTTGCCTTTAGTTTTCTCTTTTCTGGAGAATAGAGCCCTGACCTGTTCAATTATTCCTGATAAATATAATCTCTCAGTTCTGGTATCATTCTAGTAAATCTTTTTTGCACCTTCTATGATGCCTTTATATCTTTTTTATAATATGGAGATCAGAACTATTCACAGTACTCCGTGTGGTCTAACCAAGGTTCTCTACAAGTTTAACATAATTGCTCTGCTTTTCAGTTCTATTCCTCGAGAGATGAACCCCAGTGCTTTATGGCCTTATTAAACCTGCGTTGCTACTTTAAGTGGTTTATGTATCTGTACCCCAAATCCCTCTACTCTGCTACCCCATTTAGACATAGGAACATAGGAACAGGAGTAGGCCATTGAGTCCCTGGAGCCTGTTCGCCATTCAATGAGATCATGGCTGATCTGCGACCCAGCTCTATATACCCACCTTTGGACCATATCCCTTAACACCTTTGGTTAACAAAGGTCTGACTTAAAATTAACAATTGATCTAGCATCAATTGCCACTTGCGGAAGAGAGTTCCAAACTTCTATCACCGTTTGTGTGTAGAAGTGTTTCCTAATTTCACTCCTGAAAGGTCCAGCTCTAATTTTTAGACTATGTCCCCTAGTCCTAGAATCCCCAACCAACGGAAATAGTTTCTCTCTATCTACCATATCTGTTCCCCTTAAAATCTTGAAAACTTCTAAATTCAAGGAATAAAACCTAATTTGTATAATCTTTCCTCGTAACTTAACCCTTGAAGTCCGGGTATCATTCTAGTAAATCTACACTGCACTCCCTCCAAGGCCAATATATCCTTCTTACAGTGTGATGCCCAGAACTGCTCATAGTGCTCCAGGTGTGGTCTAAGCAGGGTTTTGTATAGCTGCAGCATAACTTCTACCCCCTTGTATTCTAGTCCTCCAGATATAAAGTCCAGCATTCCATTAGCCTTTTTGATTCTTTTCTGTACCTGTTCATGACATTTTAATGATCTATGTACCTGGACCACCAAGTCTCTTTGAGCCTCCACTGTTTTTAGCTTTCCATCATTTATAAAGTACCCTGTTCTATTCTTTTTAGGTCAAAAGTGGATGATCTCACATTTGCCTACATTTATCACAGTTTTGCCCATTCACTTAATCTGTTGATATCCCTTTGTAATATTATGCTTTTATCTGCACTGCCTACAATGCTGCCTATCATTGTGTCATCGATAAATTTGGATATATGACTTTCTATGCCATCATCTAAGTAGTTAATAAATACTGTGAAAGTTGAGGCCCCAACACAGATCCCTGTGGGACACCACTAGTCGCATCCTGCCAATTTGAGTACCTACTCATTATCCCTAATGCCTGCCTCCTGCCACTCAGCCAATTTCCTAACCCAGTCATTAATTTGCCCTCAAATCCGCAGGCTTCTACTTTAGTTAATAGTATCTTATGTGGGACTTTGTCAAATGCCTTCTGGAAGTCCATATAAATAACATCCATAGACATTCCCCTGTCCACTACTTTAGTCACCTCCTCAAAAAATGAAATCAGGTTTGTCAGGCATGACCTGCCTTTCACAAATCCATGTTGGCTCTCTCCTATCAGCTGAAAATGTTCAAGATGTTCAGTCACCCCATCCTTAATTATAGACTCTAGAAATTTCCCGACAACAGATGTTAGGCTAACTGGTCTATAATATCCTGGTTTCTGTCTCTCACCATTCTTAAATAGTAGAGTGACATGCACAATTTTCCAATCTAAAGGAACATTCCTGAATTGAGAGAACTCTGGAAGATTATAGTTAGGGCATCTGCAATGTGCTCACCTACTTCCTTTAAAACCCTAGGATGAAACTGTTACACTCATAATAAATGGTTAGACTGAGTAGTGTGTGCAATGAGCAAGCATGACCTTAGCTCCTTTATTACAATTCCAGAGTGCAGGTACCTCATGGGTGGCCTGCTTTTATACTGTGCTCCTAAGGGATGCTGGGATCCCTTGGGACTCCAACAGGTGGGCCCTCTGGTGGTCAGGTGTGATGCAGGTTACAAGGGGTTAAATACATAACATCACTCCCCCGTGAAGTCAACAGTACACTAATTTACAAGGTGAGACGATCTGGGGCTTTGTGCTCCCTTGTCGATCGTCTCGGTCCAAATGCAGGTGTGGTTGGATTGGTCAGTTCTTCACTGGGCTGTTGGGCAGCCAGCCTTGCCGGGCTGCTGGGGATGATGAGTTTGGTTTCGTGGTCAACTATGATGTCAGTTGCCACTTGTGTGTGTGTTGGAAGGTGAAAGTTGGTGGGGTCCTCTTCGGGTTGTTGGTGAACCGCAATTTGATTTGGTCCAAATGTTTTCTGTTATTTTGTCCATGGCCAGTTTGACCTGAAACACCCTACTCCCATCTTTGGCTGTGACAGTGCCGGCAAGCCATTTGGGACCATGTTCATAACTGAGTACAAACACAGGATCATTGATCTCAATATCGTGTGACAAATTTGCGCGATCATGGTACACACTTTGTTGATGCTGTTTGCCCTCCACGTGATCATGGCGATCGGGGTGGACAAGAGAGAGCCTTGTTTTATGCGTCCTTTTCATGAGCAGCTTGGCTGGGGGAACTCCGGTGAGTGAGTGGGGTCTGGTGCGGTAGATGAGCAGTACTTGGGACAACCTGGACTGCAGGGAGCCTTCCGACACACGTTTCAAGCTTTGCTTGATGGTCTGAACTGCCCGTTCTGCCTGGCCGTTGGATGCAGGCTTGAACGGGGCAGATGTGACATGTTTGATCCCATTGCGGGTCATGAATTCCTTGAATTCAGCACTGGTGAAGCACGGCCCATTGTTGCTGACGAGGACATCAGGCAAGTCGTGCGTGGCAAACATGGCTCGGTAGGCTTTCAATAGTGGCCGTGGATGTGCTTACAGACATTATTGCACATTCAATCCATTTTGAGTAAGCGTCCATGACAATCAAAAAAATGTTTCCTAGGAATGGGCCCGCATAGTCTACATGGATCCTCGAGCACGGTTTGGACAGCCATGACCACAAACTCAGCAGTGCCTCTCTGGGTGCATTGCTCAGCTGAGAGCAAGTGTTGCACTGGCGCACGCATGACTCTAAATCTGAGTTGCTGCCAGGCCACCACACGTGAGATCTGGCTATGCCTTTCATTATTACGATGCCTGGGTGGTGTTGTGCAATTCGCAAATAAATGTGTCTCTGCCTTTCTTTGGCAAGACCACGCGATTGCCCCACAAAAGATAGTCCGTCTGCAGGGACAACTCGTCTTTGCGTCTGTGGAACGGCTTAAGCGCTTCCTGCATCTCCACTGGGACACTGGACCAGCTCCCATGGAGGACACAGTTTTTTTTACCAAGGACAGTAATGGATCCTGGCTGGTCCAGGTCCTGATCTGGCGGGCCGTAACGGGGGACTTCTCATTCTCAAATGCCTCCATGACCATGAGCAAGTCCGCTGGCTGTGCCATTTCCACCCCGGTGATGAGCAATGATAGCCGGCTAAGAGCATCTGCGCAGTTCTCTGTGCCCAGTCTGTGGTGGATTACATAGTTGTATGCCGACAACGTGAGCGTCCATCTTTGGATGCAGGCAGAGGCATTGGTATTAATCCCTTTGCTCTCCGAGAATAGCGATATCAGCAGCTTGTGGTCAGTTTCAAGCTTGAACTTGAGGCCAAATAAGTACTGGTGCATTTTTTTTAACCCGTAAATGCACGCCAGAGCCTCTTTTTCAACCATGCTGTAGGCACTTTCGGCCTTGGACAAACTCCTGGATGCATACGCAACCGGTTGCAAAATCCCCAATTCATTAACCTGTTGTAACACACACCTGACCCCGTATGACGATGCATCGCAAGCTAACACTAATCATTTGCATGGGTTATACAGGACAAGCAGTTTGTTAGAACATAGTAAGTTTCTGACTTTCTTAAAGGCAGCCTCTTGTGAATTACCCCATACCTAGTCGTCTCCCTTGTGCAATAGCGCATGTTGGGGTTCTAGCAGGGTGTTTAACCCAGGTAGGAAATTACCAAAGTAGTTGAGAACATAAGAATATAAGAATTATGAACAGGAGTAGGCCATCTAGCCCCTCGATCCTGCTCTGCCACTCAACAAGATCATGGCTGATCTGGTCGTGAACTCAGCTCCACTTACCCGCCCGCTCCCCATAACCCTTAATTCCCTTATTGGTTAAAAATCTATCTATCTGTGACTTGAATACATTCAATGAGCTAGCCTCAACTGCTTCCTTGGGCAGAAAATTCCACAGATTCACAACCCTCTGGGAGAAGAAATTCCTTCTCAACTCGGTTTTAAATTGGCTCCCCGTATTTTGAGACTGTGCCCCCTAGTTCTAGTCTCCCCGACCAGTGGAAACAACCTCTCTGCCTCTATCTTGTCTATCCCTTTCATTATTTTAAATGTTTCTATAAGATCACCCCTCACCCTTCTGAACTCCAATGAGTAAAGACCTAGCCTACTCAATCTATCATCATAAGGTAACCCCCTCATCTCCGGAATCAGCCTAGTGAATCGTCTCTCTACCCCCTCCAAAGCGAGTATATCCTTCCTTAAGTAAGGTGATCAAAACTGCACGCAGTACTCTGGGTGCGGCCTCACCAATACCCTGTACAGTTGCAGCAGGACCTCCCTGCTTTGGTACTCCATCCCTCTCGCAATGAATGCCAACATTCCATTCGCCTTCCTGATTACTTGCTGCACCTACAAACTAACTTTTTGGGATTCATGCACAAGGACCCCCAGATCCCTCTGCACCGCAGCATGTTGTAATTTCTCCCCATTCAAATAATATTCCTTTTTACTGGGTTTTTTTTCCAAGGTGGATGACCTCACATTTTCCGACATTGTATTCCATCTGCCAAACCTTAGCCCATTCGCTTAACCTATCTAAATCTCTTTGCAGCCTCTCTGTGTCCTCTACACAACCCGCTTTCCCACTAATCTTTGTGTCATCTGCAAATTTTGTTACACTACACTCTGTCCCCTCTTCCAGGTCATCGATGTATATTGTAAACAGTTGTGGTCCCAGCACTGATCCCTGTGGCACACCACTAACCACCGATTTCCAACCTGAAAAGGACCCATTTATCCCGACTCTCTGCTTTCTGTTCGCCAGCCAATTCTCGATCCATGCTAATGCATTTCCTCTGACTCCGCATATCTTTATTTTCTGCAGTAACCTTTTGTGTGGCACCTTATCGAATGTCTTTTGGAAATCTAAATACACCACATCCATTGGTACACCTCTATCCACCATGCTCGTTATATCCTCAAAGAAGTTCCAGGAACGACCGCAGCTCCATCACGTTCTGTGGTCGCGGCACATTCTTGATGGCTTCCGTCTTGGCATCGGTGGGTCTGATGCCGTCTGCAGCGATTCTCCTTCCTAAAAATTCGACGTCCTATGCCAGGAAACGAACTTCGAGCATTTCAATCTGAGCCCCACGCGATCCAACCGACTAAGAACCTCCTCCAGATTCTTCAAGTGCTCCATGGTGTCCCGACCTGTAACCAATATGTCATCCTGGAAGACCACTGTGCAAGGAACTGACTTTAGCAGGCTCTCCATGTTCCGCTGGAAAATCGCTGCGGCTGACCGAATCCCGAACGGGCACTGGTTGAAGATAAACAGACCTTTGTGCGTGTTGATGCAGGTGAGGCCTTTCGAAGACTCCTCCAGCTCCTGCGTCATGTAGGCCGAGCTCAGGTTCAGTTTGATGAATGTCTTCCCTCCAGCCAGGGTCGCGAATAGGTCGTCTGCCTTGGGTAACGGGTACTGGTCCTGCAGCGAAAGATGGTTAATCGTTACTTTATAGTCCCCACAAATTCTAACCGTACTGTCTTCCTTGATTACCGGGACAATCGGACTGGACCAGTCGTTGAATTCCACCGGCGCGATGTTGCCTTTGCGTTGCAGCCTGTCTAGCTCGATTTCCACTGTTTCATGCATCATGTACAGTACCTCCCGAGCCGTGTGGTGAACGGGTCGCGTACCAGGAACCAAATGGACCTGCACTTTCGCCCCCGAGAAGCTTCCAATGCCTGGCTTGAATAACGATGGGAACTTTCTTAGAACCTGGCTGCATGAGGTGTCATCGACGGACGAAAGAGCTCGGATGTCGTCCCAGTTCCAGCGGATTTTCCCCAGCCAGTTTCTGCCAAACAACGTGGCACCATCCCCTGGCACAATCCACAGCGGGAGTTCGTGTACTGCTCCATCATAGGAGACTTTGGCTTCAACACTGCCAATTACAGGGATTAGTTCCTTGGCGTAAGTCCTTAGTTTAGTGTGAATGGGGCTCAGCTTGGGCCTGTGTGCCTTCTTTCCCCACAGCCTGTCGAAGGCCTTTTTACTCATTATGGACTGACTTGTCCCTGTGTCAACCTCCATAGATACTGGAATGCCGTTCAGTTCAACATTCAACATAATAGGTGGGCATTTCGTCGTGAACATGTGTACCCCGTACACTTCTGCCTCCTCAGTACGAGTTTCCAATACAGTCTGATCCACTGTGGATCGATCTTTCTCTGTAATGTGGTGGTTTGCAGGATTTGCAGCTCGCCTGCACATTCGTTGGAGGTGTCCCATTGTTCCGCAACCATTGCACACATATTGCTTAAAGCGGCATTGATGGGGCCGATGATCACCTCCGCTGCGCAAACAGGGTGTTAACTGCCTTGCATTAACAGATGATGGCGGACTCTGGGTCAATTGAGGTCAGGCCACAGCAGCCGGCGTGTACGTTCTGCCCTGTACATTTCTGCTCAAAACCGAGGTTACTTTATGCACAGTACTGGCCGAAATTTCTTTGCTCTGTGAAATCTGCTTAGTGTTGTCGCTGGTGGACATAAATGCCTGGGCTATCGTTATGGCTTTACTCAGATTCGGAATTTCTACAGTCAACAATTGGTGAAGGATCTCTCATGTCCGATGCCCAGTACGAAAAAGTCTCTAAACATTTGTTCTCGGAATCCCTCAAACTCACAATGCCCTGTGAGGCGCCTTAGTTCAGGGACATAGCTCGCCACTTCCTGGCCCTCCGATTGTTGACATGTGTAGAACCGATATCTCGCCATCAAAATGTTTTCCTTAGGATTTAGCTCCCGGACTAGCCTACTCAATTCTTCGTAGGATTTCTCTGTTGGTTTTGCCAGGGCCAGGAGATTCTTCATGAGGCCATAGGTTGTTGCCCCACAGACAGTTAGGAGGATCGCCCTTTGTTTGGTGGCGTTTTCGACCCCTTCTGGCTCGTTGGCCACAAAGTATTGGTCGAATCTCTCCACGAAGGCCTCCCAATCGTCCCCTTCTGAGAACTTCTCCAGGATGCTGACTGTTCTTGGCATTTTCATGCGGTTGTTCGTTACCTCGTCGCCAACTGCTGAACTCATAATAAATGGTTAGACTGAATACTGTGTGTAATGAGCAAGCGTGACCTTAGCTCCTTTATTACAATTCCAGAATGCAGGTACTTCATGGGTGGTCTGCTTATATACAGTGCTCCCAAAGGATGCTGGGATCCCTTGGGACTCCAACAGGTGGGCCCTCTGGTGGTCAGGTGTGATGCAGGTTACAAAGGGTTAAATACATAACAGGAACCATCTGTTCCTGGGATTTGTTACTCTTTTAATGAGGAACTTTGTAAGATTCTTGGGGAAAGGAGGCACATGAGAAATAACTTAATTTGGTCTGCTTTTGTTTTGTCTGTAATGTACTTATGAATGATTCCACAAGGCAATGTGTTGTACTCAAACTGTAGTGACCTTGGTCCTTTATTCGTAACTTCAGAGTCAGGCACAAGCATAGTGGGCAGCCTTTTATACTGGGCCCTGCACACCTATGCAGGTGACCCACACGTCTCCCACCGCAGTGCCCTCTGGTGGACAGCCTCTGCCACAGGGGCAGGAAACCCCGGTCTCTATCAGTTGCACCCTCTAGTGGTGCCAGCATAGTATATACACAGTGTAAACCTTATTGATAATACATCAGGTAACAAGTCTCCATGCAACTATAGAGTGACTACACAGAGAGTATATCTATAGGCTGCATATATAACATCACTCTCCCCCAAGTCCTTTGTGTCGATTACCTTTGCACTATGTGCTCTGGCTTAGCTCTCCCCAGACTTAAGTGCCAATAGCCCTTGCACTAAGGCTGTGCTTTGGCTTGGCTCTCTCCCTGTTAACTCCCAATTCCTTTTGCCACAACGTTGGGTAGTGGTTACCAGTTTGGATGGTTCGATGATGCAGTGGAGGTTCCAGTGGGTTCTGGGTGTGATCCATGTGTGTGTCCATGGCTACATACATCCATTTCCCCCCCGCATCCCCCCCCCAACAGTGAAATCATGCAGCAGGCCCGTTACATTAACATACAGGATCAGACACAGTGCAAGTACAAAGAAAGGAAGTTACAGTTTGTAACGTGATACCTTAGTTCAGTGATTTACATTCGTTATGTTCGTGCACCAGGATTGGGTAGACTATATTCATGGTTCAGTCATGGTAAGTACTGAGGTAGCAGTACAGGTATGCGAGGACGCAGGTTCCAGAGCAACCGGACAGGGTCCTAGTCGTCGGATAGCAGCACTGTACCCCCAGCTAGCGGGGTGGGCTTGGTTCGCTCACCTAGCCAGGACTCAGGGCCTTTGCCGTTGCTTAGTGGTGCGCAGAGCCACAGATGTGCGTGGCCTCCCTGTCCTCCTTTGAGGGCCGCGGAATCTTCTGCCTGCTCTCTAACGGTGTTGGGAACCTGGCTATTTAGGACCGAGATGAGGAGAAACTTCTTCACCCAGAGAGTGGTGAACCTGTGGAATTCTCCACCACAGAAAGTTGTTGAGGCCAATTCACTAAATATATTCAAAAAGGAGTTAGATGAAGTCCTTACTACTAGGGGGATCAAGGGGTATGGCGAGAAAGCAGGAATGGGGTACTGAAGTTGCATGTTCAGCCATGAACTCATTGAATGGCGGTGCAGGCTAGAAGGGCCGAATGGCCTACTCCTGCACCTATTTTCTATGTTTCTATGTTTCTATGTTCCAGGTCCCGTTTGGGGAACTTGTTGGTTCTGACCTTTCGCTCCCGGACATGGCCGAGGCAGTGACTGGGTCTGGGGGCTGCGCCGTCTCCACCCAGGTGGTGGGCAATGGTGGCCCACTGCGCGTATTGGCGCTGTTTTTGTTTCCAGGTCCGTGGCGAATAGTGCCATCGGGTGCCTGCAGCGTGGGATAGACCTGGGGCAGTGTATCAGGATCAGTGCCTTCACCCTCCTGAGGTCGCTGGCCTATAACATGTGGGGACATCTGGGGCAGGGCATCAGGATCAGTACTGTTACCCTCCCGAACTCGCTCGCTTGCTACTTTTGGGAACACTGTTCCCGACATTTCGCAACAACATTTTGTTCTTTATATTAGGACTAATACCAACAGCTCGCAACAACATTTTGTTCACAATCTTAATCGGCTCGTTACATTGATTGCCATGCATACGCTTGGGGCTAATCAATGGACGCTGAAGTTCAGCGGGTTCATGTGGCAAACATTCACAGCTCATATACCAAAACGCCACCTATGATGATGAAAGACCTATTAAACGGCATCCCTGTACACATGGAACTGGACACAGGGGCCAGCCAGTCACTCATGAGTGTTCAACAATTCAAAAAGCTGTGGCCACTCAAAGCCAGCAGACCCAAATTAGAACGCATTGAGACTCAATTACGGATGTACACCAAAGAAATCATTCCAGTACTAGGCAGTGCAATGTTGGTGGTCACACACAATGGATCAGTGAACCAGCTGCTGCTCTGGATTGTCCCGGGCAATGGTCCCGCACTGTTGGGGAGGAGCTGGTTAGCTGAGATGAACTGAAAAGGGGGGATGTGCACGCCATGTCATCTGTGGAGTGAAGTTCATGCTTACAGGTCCTACAACAATTTGAGTCACTATTTCAACCTGGCGTTGGCACATTCAAAGGTACTAAAGTAGTGATACGCATCACCCCGGACGCCAGACCAGTGCACCACAAAGCCAGAGCTGTGCCGTATGTGATGCGGGAGAAAATTGAGAGCGAGTTGGACCGGTTGCTGAGAGAGGGCATCATCTCGCCCGTTGAATTCAGCGATTGGGCGAACCCCATCGTTCCCGTCTTAAAAGTGGATGGCTCGGTCAGGATCTGTGGCGACGACAAGGCCACTATCAACCGGGTGTCACTACAAGACCAATACCCGCTCCCGAGAGCGAAGGACCTTTTCGCCACACTGGCAGGCGGCAAGCTGTTCACCAAGTTCAGCCTACATGACCCAAGAAGTGGCCGACGAATCTAAACTACTGACCACCATCACCACGCACAAGGGACTGTTTGTTTACAACAGGTGTCCGTTTGGCATTCAATCAGCGGCCACGATCTTTCAAAGAAACATGGAAAGCCTGCTCAAATCCATTCCCGGAACAATCGTATTCCAGGACGGCATCCTTATCACCGGTCATGACACCGAGGAACACCTCCACAACCTGGAAGAGGTGCTACGCCGACTGGACCGGGTAGGCCTGCGACGCAAGAAGTCCAAGTGTGTGTTTTTGGCTCCCGAGGTCGAGTTTCTGGGCAGGAGGGTTGCTGCAGATGGGATTCGGCCCACCGAATCCAAAACAGAGGCGATTCGACGAGCGCCCAGGCCCTGCAACACATCGGAGTTGCGTTCATTTCTGGGACTCTTGAACTATTTCGGGAACTTTCTGCTGAACTTAAGCACATTGTTGAAGCTGCTACACATGCTCCTGCGTAAGGGTTGCGATTGGTTTTGGGGGGACTGTCAGGAATGGGCTTTCAATCGGGCGCGGAACCTACTTTGTTCAAATAAGTTGTTGACCCTGTACGACCCCCGTAAGAAATTGGTTCTGACATGTGATGCATCATCCTAAGTGGTTGGGTTTGTGTTGCAGCACGGTAACGCTGAGGGCCAACTACAACCTGTGCTTATGCCTCCAGGTCGCTCTCTCAAGCTGAACGGGGATATGGGATGGTTGAGAAGAAAGCTCTCACATGTGTCTATGGGGTGAAAAAGATGCATCAGTACCTTTTTGGCATGAGGTTCGAATTAGAAACGGACCACAAGCCATTAACATCCCTGCTGTCAGACAGCAAGGCTGTCAATGCCAATGCGTCAGCTCGCATACAGCGATGGGCTCTCACGCTCGCTGCGTATGACCACACCATCCGGCACCAGCCCGGCACCGAAAACTGCGCTGACGCACTTAGCAGGCTTCCACTGGCCACCACTGGGGGGGCAGCGGAACAAAGCGTTGAGATGGTCATGGCTGTCGATGCCTTTGACAGCGCAGGCTCCCCCATCACAGCCCGCCAGGTCAAAATCTGGACCAACAGAGATCTCCTCCTATCCTTGATTATGAAATGTGTCCTGACTGGGGATTGGGCACCCGCACACTGAGCATGCCCTGAGGAGGTCAGACCGTTTCACAGACGAATGGATGAGCTCGCCATCCAAGCCAACTACCTACTATGGGGCAGCCGGATAGTCATGCCACAGAGGGGCAGGGGAGCATTCATCAGGGAACTCCACAGCGAGCACCCAGGCATCGTGCTGATGAAGGCCATTGCCCAGTCACGTGTGGTGGCCGGGAATTGATTCAGACCTGGAACACTGTGTTCGCAGGTGTATGACGTGTGCCCAGCTGGGTAATGCCCCCAGGGAGGCTCCACTCAGCCCGTGACCCTGGCCCACCAGGGCCCGTTCATGGGAAAAATGTTCCTTATTGTTGTTGATGCGTACTCGAAATGGATCGAGTGCATCATTTTGAATTCGTGCACGACATCCACCACCGTGGAGAGTCTGCGCGCAGCCTTTGCGACCCACGGTTTGCCGGATATCCTTGTTAGCGATAATGGCCCATGTTTCACAAGCTACGAATTCCGGGAGTTCATGTCGGGTAATGGCATTAACCATGTCAGGACAGCACCGTTCAAGCCGGCCTCCAATGGCCAGGCGGAACGTGCGGTCCAAATCATAAAACAAGGCATGCTCCGGATTCAAGGACCCTCCTTTCAATGCTGCGTATCGCGCCTCCTGCTGGCCTATAGGTCCCGACCGCACTCGCTCACGGGGGTCCCGCCCGTGGAGCTACTCATGAAACGAACACTCAAAACTCAGCTGACCCTCATTCATCCAGTCCTGTCCGACATTGTTGAGGGCAAGCGCCAGTCCCAAAACTTGTACCATGACCAAAATTGAAGGGGGAGATGTATAGAAATTGATGACCCCGTATTTTATTCTCAATCACGCTTTGGGGTCCAAATGGCTTGACGGTACTGTAATAGATAAAGAGGGGAATAGGGTCAGAGTGGTTAAACTTAACAATGGGCAGATATGCCGCAAGCATCTGGACCAAGTAAAAAAAAGGTTCACCATGGACACTGAGGAACCTGAGGAAGATTATGAGATGGTATTCACACCACCACCAGTGAACGAGCAACAAGAACATTCAGCAGGATGCACAGTCCCTGCGGTCAGCCCGGACAGGCCGGAATCACCACAGGTGACAGACACGCACACCAAGGCTCAACAACCAAAGCCCCAACTGCAACGCTCCACGAGAGAGTGCAGACCACCCGAGAGACTTAACCTATGATCCCAATAAGATGTTGAGGGGGAGGTGATGTCATGTATGTAACCTTTATGTAACAACACTGCAATACTTTATATACGTAAGAAATGCACACCTTGACCACAGGGGGTGAACTTGTGGGAGACACTTCTCACCTGGTCATCCAGGTATATAAAGAGAGGTCCCACGCAGGGTCATCACTTCTTGGTCCTGTGAATAAAGGTTCAGGTCCTGGAGTGACCTTGTCCATAGAATGTGCCTCGTGTGGATTTGTGGTATTGTGTAAGGACTTTACAGCCGTGGCCATCTTTTCTCTCAGCCACGCTGCACCTCGCTGCAGCAGGGACGCCATCTTGCCTCTGTCCTTGAGGTCGACTGCCTTGATCCTGCTCTCCCGCGATTCTGCCACAAAAGCTGGAAGAGTGTCTGTAAATTTGATCTTCCTCCCCAGTAGTCCTGCCACTGGAGCCGGGAAGGTACTTTTAGATCGTTCCGGTTGGATCATTGCCACGCAGTCATGATGGATGGTCTGTGCCTCAGTTGCTGCCATGGCCTGTTCTCTGGTGCCTGGCCCAAGCGAAGGTGAGGTTTTGCTCTGCCTCTGAGCACGGGGGACATTGATTGTTGGAGTGAAGAGGTCTTCCCATTTCCACTGGACCTTCCCCATCCACCTTCTTCTGAGTAACGTTGGACCATCACCTGCAACAATCCACAGAGGTAACTTGTGCACCACGCCATTATGGATTACACTTACATCCACACTACCAAGGACTGGGATCAGCTCCTTGGTGTAGGTGTGCAACTTTTCCTGTACTGGAACCAGCTTGGGTCATTTTTTGTTCCATAGCCTCTCAAAGGCATCCTGGCTCATCACTGACTGGCTCGCTCCCGTGTCCATTTCCATGAAGACTGGAACGCTGTTTATCTCGACTTCCATCTTCACTGGAGGACAATCAGTGGTGCAGGTATACCCTCCATACACTTCTTCTTAGGGCTGAGCTGCCTCTCTGGCCAAATCATCATACTCCCCGCTGGATTCAAAGTCATCTATCGATTCCTCTGCTAGACAGTGAGTCATATTTCTTTTACACATACGCTGGAGGTGGCCCTTCGTGTTACAGGCTTTGTATACGTACTCAGCAAACCGACACTGGTGAGCCCTATGGTTTCCTCCGCAACGCCAGCATGGTGCTACTCGATTAGCACCCCTCGGCGGACTCTGAGTTCTGGAACCCTGAGGTCTGTGCTCTCTGTCCTGGGCAGAGCTACGTTCTACAGTCTTGCCTGTGAAAGGCACCATTCTGTGTACAGTACTTGCCGGGTTTGAGTCCACAGGATGAATAATTTGCTTGGTGCTGCAGGTCAAGGTCATGAATGCCTGACTGATGCTGATGGCCTTCTGCAGGTTGACTGTGGTGTCAGCAGATAATAGCTTGTGAAGGAGGCCCTCATGGCCACTTCCCATAACAAAGATGTCTCGCAATGCTTCGTTGAGGTGCGTGTCGAAATCACATGGTGCCGCAAGTCTCCTGAGGTCGGCAGCATATTTTGCAATCTCCTGACCCCCAGGTCCTGCGGTGAGTGTAGAATCTGTGCCTGGCCGTGAGGATGCTCTGTTTTGGTTTTAGTTATTCGGGAATTAGTTCAGTCAGCTCATCATATGTCTTATCCTTGGCCTTCGTAGGTGCCAGCAAGTCCCTGACAAGGCGGTAGACCTCGGGTCCACAACTGGTCAGCAGTGTAGCCTTGCACTTCTCCGCCAATGTGTCCGTCACACCAGCCAGGTCGTTTGCCACGAAATATTGCTCGAGCCTTTCCGTGAAGGCATCCCAGTCATCAGCCTCTGCAAAGTCTTTTAGTGTGCCAAAGGTAGCCATAATCACGTGAAAGTCCATATTCCCGTCGGCAGTTGTTATATCTGTAATGCATTTATGAATGACTCCACGAGGCAATGTGTTGTACTCAAACTGTAGTGACCTTGGTCTTTTATTCGTAACTCCAGAGTGAGGCACAAGCATGGTGGGCAGCCTTTTATACTGGGCCCTGCACACCTATGCAGGTGATACTCAGGTCTCCCACTGCCATGCCATCTGGTGGACAGCCTCTGCCACAGGGGCAGGAAACCCCGGTCTCCATCAGTTGCACCCTCTAGTGGAGCCAGCATAGTATATACACAGTGTAAAACTTATTGATAGTACATCAGGTAACAAGTCTCTATCTTATGCAACTATACAGTGACTACACAGAGAGTATATCTATAGTCTGCATATATAACAACTTTGCTGATACTTCTTGTAGTGGGATGAGTCTCATTGTATCTGTGGAAGCCTTACGAGAGTCATCAGCCATGACTATAGTGATAACCCTGATCGGCAATCAACCATCTTAATACATGGCTCCAAGCCATGAGCTGGCATAGTGGATTGTTACATGATAAAAACATCATGGAAACTTTCTGGATATCTGCCGTAAAGGATAAGATGTTTAGCATTATACATTAGCTGGACATGAATAGAATGAAAGCCTTTCCAATTCATAAAAATGAGTAAATTGTCATATAGGCTTTTAAGTGCCACATGCATTCTATCAATTCCTCCTTGTACCCGTGGGAGCCCTGTCAATCTGTAGAACTGAATAGCTTTGTCTTTTTTTGTCTGTTTCCATTGGTAAGGCTATGAAGTGTGGAGCCCTTCTGAATAGAGCATCAGTCAGCTTAGAACATAGCTTTTTGAAGTGGTAGTGAGCAGTTGCCTGACAAATGCGGGAAAGGTCACTTGATGCTGCCTGGAAGGATACAGATGCAACAAAATTCAAGGCATTGATAACATTGACTGGTACAGGTTGAACCTCTCATCTGGGACTCCCTCATCCGGCACTATTCCCGGCCAGCGGGTGGCACAGAACATGACTGGCAAAATCCTACTCACCAATATAATATTTCTCCTTGATCGGCTGCTTCCTCCTTGTCACCCTGCTGGAACTCCTGCAGCCACAGTCCTTGGGCTGGCCGTTCCTCCCCACAGCGCTCCCTGCAGGGGGTGGAGGGGGTTCAGGCCGACTATTCAGGGCCCGCCGGCTCGCCGACTCTTCTCAGCCCCCCGCTCACTGACTGGCTAACTGACTGACTGAGAGTCGTTCCAGCCAATCGGCGCACACACACACTGACTGCAGCAGCACCCTAGCAACAGCGCTTAAAGGCACAGTCCACCAAAACACGTGACCTCTCCTCATCCGGAAAAATCCCTCATTCGGAACAGGCCAGGTTCCAAGGGTGTCAGATAGGGAAGGTTCAACCTGTACAGCAATAACTGCTCTCCTGGTGGGAGTGGGGTGCACATCGTCAGTTTCTAGTTGACATATTTCCCCAATAACCTCCGAGGAGATGCACTGATGGTCAGAAAAGTCTAAGTAAAATGTTTTGGTCTTTTGACCCTGGTGAGGGGATATGAGCACAAAGGGCAGAGATTCATTCTGTAAAGCCTGACTGAGTTTCTAATCTCGGCTCTTCCATATCTTCATCCTGCTCCCCTTTATAGCATACACATAGAGGGATTTCTATCTGGAAATCCATGCCCTCAATGCACAGCAGCACTTTAAGCAAAGCTGAGTGAAACTAGCAGCAAAAATTCGGACTGAACCTCCCAAGTACTAAAAAGATCAATAAGCAGGCAAAGTAACATTGACTCAGTAGCAGCACATAATGTGATATCGCCTCAGTGATACAATTCTGCAGCTCCCTTGGCCACTTATATAGTGGTGCAATTATTTGGGGGCAGGTTTGGGTGGCAGTCTGGGAAAATAGGTCGGAGGGTTTAGCCACGACCCTTTGACTTATTTACGTGAGGCAGATTGGAATCCTGGAAGGGGCATTAAAGGGGACTGGCATTTTTCGCGAGAATAATTCAGGTGCAGATTTATTGCAGCAGGTTTGAAGCAGTGGCCTTTAAGGACCTGATTTACTCTGTTTATTGCCTCAGAACAGGTGGTAGTTAGGAGGAAAATACAGGCCAGTATCTGTAGTTGGAGAGCAAGCCAACTGATTGAGGCTATTAGCAACATGTGAGTAACACAGCAACTCGACCATAATGCTATTCATGGTGTTTTTCTACATCTGTTGTGTTAATAATTCACGTCACTTACTGACCAGGGAAATGGTGGGCTAGAGGCAGATGAATGAATTGTGTTGATAATGTCCGAAAAATCAGGTGATGGAACAGGGGAAACTCTCACCAGAAGGAACTTCATTTTCCTCTCCAGTCTGAAAGGCTTTTAATACATTAATTCTAAGTCTTAGCTATTAGAGTTTGCCAAATCGGACTTGCAATACAGAACAACTCCACTACCATCTGTGCCATAATCTGACTGAAATAGATCATATTCATGGATGGATATAGTAGTGTTCATATGGCCCATTAAGAATGATTCACAGATTCCAGTGTGTCAGATGTTGTCACAAAAAGCAGTACTACTGAGAGATGACAATGTTAATCTGAAGGCTATGAATGTTTGTATAATATAATGTAAATTTCTAATCCACATGGCATAAACAGTTGCAAACAGACATAGCCACTGATATCTGAAGCTAGATCTCAGCCCCAACAGCATGGAAGGACTGCAGCCTTCACCACACTATGGCCTCTGAGGATAGAATCTGAACCTTGTGACAGATTCCAAAAATAATATCAGCTGTATAATATATTTGATAAATGCATAACCAGTTTGCCAAGAAATGTAGCTTTTAGATCGGGATTTGTGGACAACTTTATCTAAAATTAAAAGTAAAAGGACAGTAAGAGGAGGGTGGGGCCGATTAGGGACCAAAAAAGAGACCGATGCATGGAGGCGGAGGATATGGCTGAGGTACTAAAGGAATACTTTGCATCTGTCTTCACCAAGGAAGAGGATGCTGTCATAGACATAATGAAGGAAGAGGTGGTGACACTTAGGATAAAAATTAATAAAGAAGAGGTATTAGAATGTAAATAAATCACCATAAGCGACTGGGATGTATCCTAGGATGCGGAGGGAATTGAGGGCAGAAATTGCAGAGGTACTGGCCATAATATTCCAATCCTCCATAGATATGGGAGTGATGCCAGAGGATTGGAGAATTGCAAATGTTACACCATTGTTCAAAAAATGGTGTAAAGATAAACCCAGCAACGACAGGCCAGTCAGTTTAACCTCGGTAGTGGGAAGCTTTTAGAAACAGTGATCAGGGACAAAATTAACAGTCACTTGAATAGGCGTGGATTAATCAAGGAAAGCCAGCATGGATTTGTTAAAGGCAAATCAGGTTTAACCAACTTGCTTGAGTTTTTTGATGAGGTAACAGAGAGGGTTAATGAGAGTAATGCGGCTAACATGGTGTACATAGATTTCCAAAAGGTGTTCAACAAAGTGCCACATAATAGCTTGCCAGCAAAGTTGAAGCCCATGGAATAAAAGGCACAGTGGCAACATGGATACAAAATTGGCTAAGTGACAGGAAACAGAGTAGTGGTGAACAGTTGTTTTTCGGACAAGAGGAAGGTATACAGTGGTGTTCTAAGACCACTGCTTTTTTTGATATATATTAATGGCTTGGACTTGGGTATACAGGGCACAATTTCAAAATTTGCAGATGTCACAAAACTTGGAAGTATAGTGAACAGTGAGAAGGAGAGTGATAGACTTCAGGAAGACATAGACAGGCTGGTGAAATGGGCGCACATTTGGCAGATGAAATTTAACACAGAAAAGTGTGAAGTGATGCATTCTGGTAGAAAGAATAAGGAGAGGATATATAAACTAAATGGTACAATCCTAAAGGTGGTGCACAGAGAGAGCGACCTGGGAGTATGTGTTCACAAATCGTTGAAGATGGCAGGGCAGATTCAGAAAGCAGTTAAAAAGCCTTACGGAATCCTGGGCTTCATAATTAGAGGTAGTGGGCTGAAATTGGTGGACTTACCGACTGCTGCCGCTGAGTTTTCTGGGCAGTCTCCCTGGTTTACCCACATTTAGTGAGTTGGTCACACCGCAGGTAAGGGTTAGGACAGATAGCGAATGGGTGACCAAGGGACAAGGTAAGAGCAGGAAGGTAGTGCAGGAGTCCCCTGCGGTCATCTCCCTCCAAAACAGATATACCATTTTGGATACTGTTGGGGGAGATGACTTACCAGGGGAAGGCACCAGCAGCCAGGTTCATGGCACCATGGGTGGCTCTGCTGCACAGAAGGGCGGGAAAAAGACTGGGAGAGCTATAGTGATAGGGGACTCTATTGTAAGGGGAATAGATAGGAGTTTCTGCGGCCACAACCGAGACTCCAGGATGTTATGTTGCCTCCCTGGTGCAAGGGTCAAGGATGTCTCAGAGCGGCTGCAGAGCATTCTGGAGAGGGAGGGTGAACAGCCAGTTGTCATGGTACATGTAGGTTCCAACGATATAGGTAAGAAGCGGGAAGAGGTCCAACAAGCTGAATTTAGGGAGCTAGGAGTTAAATTAAAAAGTAGGACCTCAAAGGTAGTAATCTCTGGATTGCTACCGGTGCCATGTGCTAATCAGAGTAGAGGAAGCAGGATAGTTAGAATAAATACGTGGCTTGAGCAGTGGTCCAAGAGGGAGGGATTCAAATTCCTGGGACATTGGAACCAGTTCTGGGGGAAGTGGGACCTGTATAAGAGGGATGATCTGCACTTGGGCAGGACTGGATATGATGTCCTGGGGGTAACATTTGCCAATGCAGTTCTGGAGGGTTTAAACTAATATGGCAGGGGGATGGGAACCTATGCAGTGAGACAGGGCTAAGTAATATGGAGTCAGAAACAAATGATAGAAAGGTAAAAAGCAATAGTGGATGGCCAAGTAAACAAAGGCAAGAAACAAAAAGGGCCACACTACATAATTCTAAAAGGACAAAGGGTGTTAAAAAAACAAGCCTGAAGGCTTTGTGTCTTAATGCAAGGAGTATCCATCATAAGGTGGATGAATTAACTGTGCAAATAGATATTAACAGATATGATGTGATTGGGATTACAGAGACGTGGCTCCAGGATGATCAGGGCTGGGAACTCAACATCCATGGGTATTCAACATTCATGAAGGATAGAATAAAAAGAAAAGGAGGTGGGGTAGCATTGCTGGTTAAAGAGAAGATTAATGCAATAGTTAGGAAGGACATTAGCTTGGATGATGTGGAATCTATATGGGTAGAGCTGCAGAACACCAAAGGGCAAAAAACATTAGTGGGAGCTGTGTACAGACCTCCAAACAGTAGTAGTGATGTTGGGGAGAGCATCAAACAGGAAATTAGGGGTGCATGCAATAAAGGTGCAGCAGTTATCATGGGTGACTTTAATATGCATATAGATTGGGCTAACCAAACTGGAAGCAATACGGTGGAGGAGGATTTCCTGGAGTGCATAAGGGATGGTTTTCTAAACCAATATGTCGAGGAACCAATTAGGGAGGAGGCCATCTTAGACTGGGTGTTGTGTAATGAGAGAGGATTAATTAGCAATCTCATTGTGCGAGGCCCCTTGGAGAAGAGTGACCATAATATGGTGGAATTCTGCATTAGGGTGGAGAATGAAACAGTTAATTCAAAGACCATGGTTCAGAACTTAAAGAAGGGTAACTTTGAAGGTATGAGGCGTGAATTGGCTAGGATAGATTGGCGAATGATACTTAAGGGGTTGACTGTGGATGGGCAATGGCAGACATTTAGAGACCGCATGGATGAATTACAACAATTGTACATTCCTGTCTGGCGTAAAAATAAAAAAGGGAAGGTGGCTCAACCGTGGCTATCTAGGGAAATCAGGGATAGTATTAAAGCCAAGGAGGTGGCATACAAATTGGCCAGAAATAGCAGCGAATCCGGGGACTGGGAAAAATTTAGAACTCAGCAGAGGAGGACAAAGGGTTTGATTAGGGCAGGGAAAATAGAGTACGAGAGGAAGCATGCAGGGAACATTAAGCTGGACTGCAAAAACTTCTATAGATATGTAAAGAGAAAAAGGTTAGTAAAGACAAACGTAGGTCCCCTGCAGTCAGAATCAGGGGAAGTCATAACGGGGAACAAAGAAATGGCAGACCAATTGAACAAGTACTTTGGTTTGGCATTCACGAAGGAGGACACAACCTTCTGGATATAAAAGGGGTCAGAGGGTCTAGTAAGAAGGAGGAACTGAGGAAAATCCTTATTAGTCGGGAAATTGTGTTGGGGAAATTGATGGGATTGAAGGCCGATAAATCCCCAGGGCCTGATGGTCTGCATCCCAGAGTACTTAAGGAGATGGCTTTGGAATAGCGGATGCATTGAGTAATTTTCCAACATTCCATAGACTATGGATCAGTTTCTATGGAGTGGAGGGTAGCCAATGTAACCCCACTTTTTAAAAAAGGGAGAAAGAAAACAGGGAATTATAGACTGGTCAGCCTGACATCGGTAGTGGGTAAAATGATGGAATCAATTATTAAGGATGTCATAGCAGAGCATTTGGAAAGAGGTGACATGATAGGTTCAAGTCAGCATGGATTTGTGAAAGGGAAATCATGCTTGACAAATTTTCTGGAATTTTTTGAGGATATTTCCAGTAGAGTAGACAAGGGAGAACCAGTTGATGTGGTGTATTTGGACTTTCAGAAAGCTTTCTACAAGGTCCCACACAAGAGATTAATGTGTAAAGTTAAAGCACCTGGGATTGGGAGTAGTGTGCTGACGTGGATTGAGAACTGGTTGTCAGACAGGAAGCAAAGAGTAGGAGTAAATGGGTACTTTTCAGAATGGCAGGCAGTGACTAGTGGGGTACCACATGGTTCTGTGCTGGGGCCCCAGCTGTTTACATTGTACATTAATGATTTAGACGAGGGGATTAAATGTAGTATCTCCAAATTTGCAGATGACAATAAATTGGGTGGCTGTGTGAGCTGCGAGGAGGATGCTATGATGCTGCAGAGTGACTTGGATAGGTTAGGTGAATGGGCAAATACATGGCAGATGAAGTATAATGTGGATAAATGTGAGGTTATCCACTTTGGTGGAAAAAACAGAGAGACAGACTATTATCTGAATGGTGACACATTAGGAAAAGGGGAGGTGCAACGAGACCTGGGTGTCATGGTACATCAGTCATTGAAGGTTGGCATGCAGGTACAGCAGGCGGTTAAGAAAGTAGATGGCATGTTGGCCTTCATAGTGAGGGAATTTGAGTACAGGGGTAGGAAGATGTTCCTACAGTTGTACAGGGCCTTGGTGAGGCCACACCTGGAGTATTGTGTACAGTTTTGGTCTCCTAACTTGAGGAAGGACATTCTTGCTATTGAGGGAGTGCAGCGAAGGTTCACCAGACTGATTCCCGGGATGGCAGGACTGACATATCAAGAAAGACTGGATCAACTAGGCTTGTAGTCACTGGAGTTCAGAAGAATGAGAGGGGATCTCATAGAAACGTTTAAAATTCTGACGGGTTTAGACAGGTTAGATGCAGGAAGAATGTTCCCAATGTTGGGGAAGTCCAGAATCAGGGGTCAGAGTCTAAAGGTAAGGGGTAAGCCATTTAGGACCGAGATGAGGAGAAACTTCTTCACCCAGAGAGTGGTGAACCTGTGGAATTCTCTACCACAGAAAGTTGTTGAGGCCAATTCACTAAATATATTCAAAAAGGAGTTAGATGTAGTCCTTACTACTAGGGGGACCAAGGGGTATGGCGAGAAAGCAGAAATGGGGTACTGAAGTTGCATGTTCAGCCATGAACTCATTGAATGGCGGTGCAGGCTCGAAGGGCCGAATGGCCTACTCCTGCACCTATTTTCTATGTTTCTATGTTTATGAGCGGTCTGCCCTCCGAGTGAGTTTGGTGAGACCTCCCGCTGATGGGGAGAGAAGACCACAGGGTACCATCCGCTGACATCCGCTGGCATGTGCCGGTGTGCACTTCCCAGAAGAGTCCTCCCGCCCACTGAGCTGTCAGTTTGGTCCAGGTGGTCCTCCGCTGCAGCAGGTGAAAAGACCGCCGTGTGGAGGCAGGTCTATCCTCAATGGTAAATATAAAGACCTGCAAAAAAAGGTTAGTCCACTTCTTGGGCCCAAAATTCATTGACATACCACCCGTTACCGCCCGCCCAAAAATTGTTTGGTCAAAAAACACGTACATACTGCCGACATACCTTTTGGCGGAATATTCATCATTGACATACCGTAGAGCAGTATGCACACCATCCACCATGTAGAACCACCTGCACATCGCCCAAAAAGTGCAATTTTCATGCAATACTGCCGATATACCGCCCGGCGGAAGATTCATCATTGACATACCGTAAAGTGGTATGCACACCGTCCGCCATGTAGAACCGCCTGCATATCGACCAAAAAGTGCAATTTTCATGACACACCGCTGACATACCATCGGAGCTGCATACCGTCCTGGAGAAGATGGTTTTACTCGATCTTAAGTGGGCAGGAATGGGCGGTAGTGCTCAGAGCCGCAATTTTGAAATTGGGAACAGTCAGCAAAAGCAGCACCTCAGTATTTCTGAGGTGAACAGTTACTTTACAGTGCAATTTACAGTGGGAAAGGTATTTATATTGGTGCTGAGTACATTATTAAGATAGAAGGCATTTCAATATATTTTTTTCATTGAAAAATCTTCTGGAGATTTAAAAAGAATGGGGCCTGTACTATCTCGGCCTATATTGCTGACTCCCTGTCTAATGCAGGATCCAGATGGGAGAAGGTTTATTGAGCAGTTGTCAGGGTAATGCAGGAGGTCGCAGACTGATGAGGAAGAGGAGGCTTTACCCCTAAAGGATTTTCAGGGCGAAGCGCTCATACTTGGACCTGACCGACCGACTGTGCATTCGAAGGCTGCGCTTCTGAAAAGAGGTGATCAATGATATTTGCCAGCTCATTAAGGCAGACCTGCAACCCGGTACCACCAACATTACTGCACTCTCTGTCTGCAGTTTCCTTTCATGCATGTGGCTCTTTTCAGGCATTAGCTGGGGACATATGCTGTATTTCTCAGTACGCTACTCATCGCAGCATTCGACAGGTAACCGAAGCACTGTATGCACGCTGGATGGAATTTATAAACTTCCCAATGACCAGGGAGGCACAGAGTGAGATGACTTTGTGATTTGCACTCATTGCTGGCTTTCCCAAGGTGCAGGGTGCTGTTGGCTGTACCCATATTGCCCTGCGAGCACCATTAGAGGAGGCAGAGGTATACCGAAACCGTAAGGGATTCCACTCCCTCAATGTGCAGCTCGTCTGCGATGATACACAGCGCATAATGGCAGTGAATGCTAACTTTCCAGGTAACATGACCTGTTGAAGTCTGAGCCACAAGGTAAATGCTGGATACTGGGGGACAAAGGGTACGACCTCGCCACCTGGCTCTTGACCCCCCCCCCGCGGAACCCTCAGACAGGAGCCGAGCAACGATATAATAAGACCCATATAGCCACACGTACTATTACCAAAAAGACAATCGGAGTGCTGAAGCAGCGCTTTCATGCTTGGACCACTCGGGAGGCAGGCTGCAATGCCACCCTGAGCAGGTTGCTCAGTTCACAGTGGTTTGCTGCATGTTGCATCATTTAGCAATCATGTGGGGACAGGAATTGCCACAGGGGATTGCGTGACCACCTGAGTAGAGAGTGCAGGAGACGGAGGAGGAAGAAGAGGAAAACGAGGGGCAGGAGGATGAGGAGGAGCTTCCAGATGAACCCATGGCACCACCCCCCAACACCACAGCGGAGGGCACGTAGAGCATATGCCACTGCAAAATTCTTACATCAGCAGCTCATAAATGAACGCTTTGCTTGAATGTGGAGAGCTGTGTTTTGGGACCCTGATGGCTGTTACCCCAAAAGTTTGACACTGTACAAGAGTGCTTAAATTCAATTGAAACGTTTATGTAAAAATGTAAAACTATACAACAATTTTAAAACTTTGTAAAACTTATAACTATAACTTTGAACAACTGTAACAACTTTAACAACTTTAATAACAACTTTAACAAAACTTTAACAACTTGAAATAAACTTTTAAAAATCAAACTTCAATTATTTTAAATGAACAATGAACACTTGACTCCAAAAAACACCCTTTACTGTCCTCGACCTCGACCGCTTGCTCCATCACCCTTGGGACTCACCCCCCACTTTCTTACTCCCGCCCTTCCCTTTCCCACTGCCCCTGAGCCCGGACCTCCCTGTGGTGGTACCAAGCCGGTGTGCAGCAGTGAACCCCGAATGCTATTGCTGTCGTTGGGGGTGAGACATTGCAGGCGCAATGAATGGGGCCTCAGGAGAAGCTCGTGATCCAGAAGGTACAGCATCAGGGCTGGAAGCTGCTGGCAGTTCCCCACCCTCAGGTGCAGTCGACCCGACTACTATGGCACAGGGGAATTCCACGCCATGTCCCAATCCCATCGATTGCTGCATAGCATCAAATGAGTCGGCGGTTCGCTCCATCGCGGTGAGCAGACGCGACATACCCTCCGACTGTCGTTCTGATAGCGCCGCGATGTTTCCAGCTATTGTAACCGTGGCTTTGAGCAGCTCTCAACCTATGTCGATGCTGGCCTGTGACAGACGCACCATGTCCTGGTACTCGCCTATCTGTCTTGCAGCAATGGACCTTGTCTGCACCAACCTCCGTCGCTGCAGCAAAGGTGCTACAACGCTGGGGGTGCCTTGCTAAGCACCGCTTGATCTGGCAGAATGAGTGACGACATGGGGGAATCCCATGAATATAGAATCAGTGGTGGAGGATGTTCCAGCTGGCCCACATGGAACTGGTTTATCCTCTTCCGTCTCCATCCCTACCTCCACCTCCACTGGCTCCAGGATCAGCGGCTCTTCCTCTTGCTCTTGCTCTTGCTCTTGCTCTTGCTCTTGCTCTTGCTCTTGCTCTTGCTCTTGCTCATCTTTGGCAGGGGTGAAGTCGGGAGAGGGCTGGGTGACGCCAGAGGTGGAGTCAGTGGGTCTGTCATCTGGTCTCTCTGCGGAGGTCTGGTTTGATTCCTCCGAGTCTGAAAGTACAAAACAACATTTAAAAATGCTTGGCACCAGGGGAGGGGTCAGGGTTACATGAGTACATGAGTCCAGTGACGTAGCGCAGTCTTACTTAAATGTCCACCACTGCTGCAGTACTGCATTACATCCGCACTGTGATTCCGGGAGGAGCTCCTCGGCCACAGGGAGAAGACGGTTGAGGAGAACTCTAGCGACAACCTTCCCAGTGGCTGATAGCAGGGAGATTCCCCTGTAGTTGCCGCAGTCGGACTTGTCCCCTTTTTTAAAGATGGTCACGATCACTGCATCTCTGAGATCTCCCGGCATGCTCTCCTCCCTCCAAATGAGAGATGAGGCCATGTATCCGCGCCAACAGCGCCTCTCCACCATACTTTCGCTCCTCAGCAGGAATTCCATCCGCACCCGTAGCCTTGTTATTCTTGAGCTGTTTTATGGCTTTGCCTACCTCATGCAGATTTGGGGTTTCACTGATGTGGTGGCGGGTCGCATGCTGCGGGATGGAGTTGAGAACACTCGAGTCAAAGGCAGAGTGTCGGTTGAGGAGATCTGCAAAGTGCTCCTTCCAGCGGGCCCTGACAGCCTTGGTGTCCTTGACGAGTGTTTCCCCGTTCTTGGCCAGGAGTGGGGTGGGGCCTTGAGAGTTTGGATCATAGGTGGCCTTGACTGCAATGAAGAATCCTCGCATATCGTAGCTGTTGGCCAGTTGTTGTATTTCCTGTGCTTTCTCCATCCACCATCTGTTCTTTAGGTCCCGGATTTTTTGTTGGACCTCAGCCTTGAGCCGTCTGTTCCTCCCAGAATCACAGTGCAGATTTCGTCCCCTACGAGGCACAACGGACATGATCTTTGCAGCGCGACAGCTGCAGGAAAAATGCAGGGAGCAGCGCCAGCCCTTATACATGGCCTTTTTCGATCTTACAAAGGCCATTGACACTGTCAAACGTGAGGGCTTATGGAGCGTCCTCCTCTGTGTTGGATGCCCCCAAAAGTTTGTCAACATCCTTCGCCTGCTCCATGATGACATGCAGGGTGTGATCCTTACCAGCAGTTCCATTACAGACACAATCCACGTCCGGACCGGGGTCAAACAGGGCTGCGTCATCGCTCCAACCCTCTTTGTTATATATGCAGACTACAGAGATAAGATGGAGACTTGTTACCTGATGTACTATCAATAAGATTTACACTGTGAATATACTATGCTGTCATCACTAGAGGGTGCAACTGGTGGTGACCGGGGTTTCCTGCCCCTGTGGCAGAGGCTGTCCAACAGAGGGCACTGTGGTGGGAGACCTGAGGGTCACCTGCATAGGTGTACAGGGCCCAGTATAAAAGGCGGTCCACCATGCTTGTGCCTCACTCTGAAGTTACGAATAAAAGACCAAGGTCACTACAGTTTGAGTACAACACATTGCCTCGTGGAGTCATTCATAAGTGCATTACAGACATAATAACTGCTGATGAGAATATGGACTTTCACGTAATTATGGCTACCATTGGCACGCTAAAAAACTTCGCAGAGGGCGATGATTGGGATGCCTTCATGAAAAGGCTCAAGTAATATTTTGTGGCAAACAACCTAGCAGGGGAGACGGACACATTGGTGGAGAAGCGCAAGGCTATACTGCTGACTAGTTGTGGGCCCGAGGTCTACCACTTCGTCAGGGACTTGCTGGCACCCACGAAGGCCAAGGATAAGACATATGATGAGCTGACTGAACTAATTCGCGACCAACTAAAACCAAAACAGAGCATCCTCACGGCCAGGCACAGCTTCTACACTCACCACAGACCTGAGGGCCAGGAGATTGCAAAATATACTGCCGACTTTAGGAGACTTGCAGCACCGTGTGATTTCGGCACGCACCTCAACGAAGCATTGCAAGACATCTTCGTTATGGGAATTGGCCATGAGGGCCTCCTTCACAAGCTATTATCTGCCGACAACACAGTCATTCTGCAGAAGGCCATCAGCATCAGTCAGGCGTTCATGACCTCGACCTGCAGCACCAAGCAAATTATTCATCCTGTGGACTCAAACCTGGCAAATACTGTACACATATATGGTGCCTTTCACAGGCAAGACTAGAACGTGGCCCTGCCCAGGGCAGAGAGCACAGACCTCAGGGTTCCAGGACTTTGAGTCCGCCGAGGGGTGCTAATCGAGTAGCACCATGCTGGCGTTGCGAAGGAAACCATAGGGCTCACCAGTGTCGGTTTGCTGAGTACGTATACAAAGCCTGTAACATGAAGGGCCACCTCCAGCGTATGTGTAAAAGAAAAATGACTAACCGCCTAGCAGAGGAGTCAGTAGATGACTTTGAATCCAGCGGGGAGTATGATGATTTGGCCAGAGAGGCAGCTCAGCCCCAAGAAGAAGTGTATGGAGGGTATACCTGCACCACCGATTGTCCTCCAGTGAAGATGGAAGTCGAGATAAACAGCGTTCCAGTCTTCATGGAAGTGGACACGGGAGCGAGCCAGTCAGTGATGAGCCAGGATGCCTTTGAGAGGCAATGGAACCAAAAACAACCCGAGCTGGTTCCAGTACAGGAAAAGTTGCGCACCTACACCAAGGAGCTGATCCCAGTCCTTGGTAGTGAGGATGTAAGTGTAATCCATAATGGCGTGGTGCACAAGTTACCTCTGTGGATTGTTGCAGGTGATGGTCCAACGCTACTCAGAAGAAGGTGGATGGGGAAGATCCAGTGGAAATGGGAAGACATCTTCGCTCCAGCAATCGATGTCCCCCATGCTCAGAGGCAGAGCAAAACCTCACATTCGCTTGAGCCAAGCACCAGAGAACAGACCAGCACAGCACCTGAGGCACAGACCGTCCATCACGACTGTGTGGCAATGATCCGACCGGAATGACCTAAAAGTACCTTCCCGGCTCCAGTGGCAGGACTCCTGGGGAGGAAGATCGAATTCACAGGCACCCTTCCAGCTTTTGTGGCAGAATCGCAGAAGAGAAGGATTAAGGCAGTTGACCTCAAGGATAGAGGCAAGATGGCGTCCCTGCTACAGCGAGGTGCAGCGTGGCTGAAAAAAAAGATGGCCATATCATGAGGTGCAACGCTGAGGGACCAACACGTGATGTCTAACAAAGGATTTGACTGAGGTAAAGCCAGCAGGGTTCTCTTAAAGGAGACCTGCAACCAACTGAATTTAAAGAGACATTGTATGAATGATAATCAATGTAATGAAACAATTAAGATTGTGAACAAAATGTTGTTGTGAGATGTCAGTACTATTCTTAATGTAAAGAACAAAATGTTGTTTCGAGATGTCGGGAATAGAGTGTCCCCAAAAGTAGCAAGCAAGCGAATTCGGGAAGGTAAAGGCACTGATCCTGATACACTGCCCCAGGTCTATCCCACGTTGCAGACACCCGATGGCACTATTCGCCATGGACCTGGAAACGAATATGGCGCCAATACACGCAGTCGGCGCAGCCCCCAGACCCAGTCGCTACCTCGGCCATGTCCGGGAGCAAAAGGTCAGAACCAATGAGATCCCCAAGCAGGACCTGGAACAGCCAGATTCCCAACACTGTTAGAGAGCAGGCAAAAGATTCCACAGCCCTCAAATGAGGACAGGGAGGCCACACACATCTGTGGCTCTGCCCACCCGTCCGGTTGCTCTGGAACCTGCGTCCTCGCATATCTGTACTGCTACCTCAGTATTTACCATGACATAGAAACATAGAAACATAGAAACATAGAAAATAGGTGCAGGAGTAGGCCATTCGGCCCTTCTAGCCTGCACCGCCATTCAATGAGTTCATGGCTGAACATTCAACTTCAGTACCCCATTCCTGCTTTCTCGCCATACCCCTTGATCCCCCTAGCAGTAAGGACCTCATCTAACTCCTTTTTGAACCATGAATGCAATCTACCCAATCCTGGTGCATGACCACAAAACATAACGAATGTAAGTCACTGAACCAAGGTGTCACGATACAAACTGTAACTTCCGTTCTTTGTACTTGCACTGTGTTTTATCCTGTATGTTAATGTAATGGGATTGCTGCATGATCTCGCTGTGGGGGTCGGTGGGGGGGCGGGGGGTAATGGATGTATGTAACCATGGACACACACATGGATCACACCCAGAACCCACTGGAACCTCCACTGCATCATCGAATCATCTAAACTGGTAACCACTACCCAACGTTGTGACAAAAGGACTTGGGGGTTAACAGGGAGAGACCCAAGCCAAAGCACAGCCAAGGTGCAAGGGCTATTGGCACTTAAGTCTGGGGAGAGCTAAGCCAGAGCTCATAGTGCAAAGGTAATCGGCACAAAGGACTTGGGGGAGAGTGATGTTATATATGCAGACTATAGATATACTCTCTGTGTAGTCACTGTATAGTTGCATAACATGGAGACTTGTTACCTGATGTATTATCAATAAGATTTACACTGTGTATATACTATGCTGGCACCACTAGAGGGTGCAACTGGTGGAGACTGGAGTTTCCTGCCCCTGTGGCAGAGGCTGTCCACCAGAGGGCACTGCAGTGGGAGACCTGAGGGTCACCTGCATAGGTGTGCAGGGCCCAGTATAAAAGGCTGCCCACCATGCTTGTGCCTGACTCTGGAGTTACGAATAAAGGACCAAGGTCACTACAGTTTGAGTACAACACATTGCCTCGTGGAGTCATTCATAAGTGCATTACAGACATAACACTCTTCTCAATCTTCCTCGCTGTCATGCTCCACCTCACAGTCAACAAGCTCCCTGCTGGAGTGGAACTAAACTACAGAACCAGTGGGAAGCTGTTTAACCTGCACTGCCTCCAGGCCAGGTCCAAGATCACCCCAATTTCTGTCGTTGAGCTGCAGTACGCAGACGACGCCTGTGTCTGCGCACAGTCTGAGGCTGAACTCCAGGATATAGTCGATGTATTCATCGAGGCATATGAAAGCATAGGCCTTACGCTTAACATCCATCAGACAAAGGTCCTCCACCAGCCTGTCCTCGCCGCACAGCACTGCCCCCCAGTCATCAAAATTCACGGCGCGGCCCTCAACAATGTGGACCACTTCCCATACCTCGGGAGCCTTTTATCAACAAAGGCAGACATTGATGCGAAGATTCTAGATCGCCTCCAGTGCGCGAGAACAGCCTTTGGCCGCCTGAGGAAAAGAGTGTTCGAAGACCAGGCCCTCAAATTTACCATCAAGTCTACAGGGTTGTCTTAATACCCGCCCTCCTGTATGGATCAGAGGCATGGACGATGTACAGAAGCCACCTCAAGTCGCTGGAGATATATCACCAATGATGTCTCCGCAAGATCCTGCAAATCCCCTGGGAGGACAGGCGCACCAACATCAGTGTCCTCGTCCAGGCTAACATCCCCAGCATTGAAGCACTGACCACACTCGGCCAGCTTCGCTGGGCAGGCCACATAGTTCGCATGCCAGACACGAGACTCCCTTAGCAATTGCTCTATGCGGAGCTCCTTCATGGCAAATGAGCCAAAGGTGGGCAGCGGAAAGGTTACAAGGACACCCTCAAAGCAAAGCAAAAGCGATATCACCACTGACATCTGGGAGTCCCTGGCCAAAGACCGCCGTAGGTGGAGAAAGTGAATCCAGGAGGGCTTTGAGCTCTTCGAATCTCAACGCCGCAAGCGTGAGGAGATCAGGCACAGGCAGCGGAAGGAGCGTGCAGCAAATCAGTCCCACCCCCCCTTCCCCCGACGAATATCTGTCCCACCTGTGACAGGATCTGTGGCTCTTGTATTGGACTGTTCAGCCACCAAAGGATTCACTTTAGGAGTGGAAGCAAGTCTTCCTCGATTCCGAGGGACTGCCTATGATGATGACTGCATTACATATCGCAGACAGACAATACATATATGCATTGCGTTACATGCTCCCAACATTGCAGTACATCACATTAGGCCAACATTACAGTGCAATAAACTTACATTACATAAGGCCAACATTATAGTTAAATTACATGACATTACAGGACCGCAACACAGACTTGGGATTGTATTGAACTGACCATCCTGTGTGGGTAGGTCAGCTCCAACGCCGGTGGTGGCATGGTTACTATTCCCGACCAGGGACAGGGCACGGATCTCAATCTCCGTCAATGGTTCTTGAGTTGTGGGTCCTCCCCCCATACGCCACTGATCAGCTGCTATTGCAGATGTCTTCTTCTGTAAAAAGTGAAGTAAATGAAAGTAAAAATCTTCAAATCCATTTAACATCGCAGACACACAGGTTCACACACACACACACACACACCACACACACACACACACACACATCAAAACTCTGCGTTGATCCACTTGTCATTGCCTGAAAGCACAAATACATCGCTGTAACCTTAAGATAAATAACATAATCCACGTGACATTGAACTTACATTTACATGGTACATGGCACATGGGGGTGGGGTGCATAAATAAAATCATTACTTACACTTGCTACCCTCACCAGGTCGTTCCACCTCTTACAACACCTTTCTCCAGTGCGTACCATTGTACTTGTGGAGGAGACAGCCTCCCCGATCTCATTCCATATTCTGTTGTACTCCTTTGGGGGGGAGAGATTTTCTACGACCATCCTTCGTTAATTCAGAGTAACTCTCCGTAATATTCTCCAGCAGGGCAGGTAGCTCCGTCTCATCGAAGGCGGGCGCCCTCAACCTCTTGTCCTTCTCGATGTTCCTGCACTTCGACTTCTTTTTCAGCATTTCCATTATATTTATATTATTACATGATTTTTGATTGATAAAATATGTATTATTATTGTTGATATTGTATAATTATTATTTGTTGTTAATATTTTTAAACTCTGCAATCTGTGATTAAACCAACTGACCCTCGAATAGCTTGCTTCTCCTTCTCACTCTCTCTCCCTCGATTTCAACTCTCTGCGCATGCGCAGGTGACCCCTGACCCCTGAAATCATGGGTAAAAAGCTTCTCTGAAAAAAAAGCACAAAAAAAATACGCGCATGTGCAGTGCAGTGCCGCACCGTCCGTCGACAAGAAAGTCGATCTGGATCGACTGCAATGCTACATACCGCCCGCTGCACACCACTCGCTTACCGCTCGCATACCGCCAAAAGAAAATCCACCAAAATTGTGCTCTTCGGTCTCAGCGGTATGCCAGCGGTTTGAAATGACACACCATCGGCATACTGCCGAGAAATGAGCGGACCTTATCTCCTGACCAATTTCAGGCCCTATGGGGGTCATTTTGACTTTGGGCGATAGCATAAAATGGGTGATAATGCTCCAGCCAACTGTTTGCATCTCTCTTGATTTTCAAAATGTATAACGGGCGGCTGAATCGATATCGCCTGCTTTACACTATCACCCAAAGTCCAAATTACCTCCGGTATGAGAGATGTTTCATTTTGGTGCACCCAGCACATGCCAGACACATAGCAGCAAATTCAGTAACCCCAGCCCATGACCTTCTGCCTATTCTGCCTATTCCCTACATTACAACCGTGACGATACTTTATAAAAATGTACTTCATTGAGTGTACTAAGGGACGTCCTTGGGTTGTGAAAGGTGGTATATAGCTACCTGTACAAGTCTTTCTTTCACTTTATGCCAAAGCAGAAAATGTCACCTTATTTCTAAACTGTCGGGCACTATTCTAAAAGTCATTTTAGAATAAATCTGCATTTGAAGTTATCGGTACTTAGGGTTTGATTTTACAAAGCACCAGCTGGCTGTGGGTAAATCCTGAACATTGAAATTAAACTGTAATGGTGCACAGCATTAAAAGTGGTGCTCTCACAAAATGTAGCCACCAAAAGCCGATTCGCTATTTTAACAAATGCTAGTTACAAATGCAAATAACAAGACAAGCTTCTGAACAGGTTTAAAGTAGTTGCAAGCTATCCAGATTCCAAAAATGGACTAGTGAGCATTTGTGAAACGTCAAGATAAAAGCCAATTTGTTCTTGTTAATGGCATGTTAAAGGCCAAACATGAAAAGCTCACACAGAATTATGCAGTTGAAGATGCTAATTGAATTGAGTATTTAGCTGTAAGTCAGACATCACAAAGCATCAGTACAGCAATTTTACAAAGGGGCTTTCTGGCTGAGGAATTGGACACAGCAATAAGAGAAGGGTGTGGACTGGGAGCCCAGAGGGCATTGGAGGCAGATAATGTGTGATTGGTCCTAACCCATTCAGGATCTAGTACAACTGTCAGCAACAATTGACACGACTGAGAAGCAGTGCATGAGCAAGTTTAGGTTTCAGCACAAAGCCTATTGGGTGGGACTTTGCATGGTGCTTACAATCTGTGGTAATCAAACATGATGCAGCTCTTTGAAAGAGAGAGAAGGAAAAATGCCTGACAGACAAGGTATGTGTCATGCAACAATGGCTGATCACACCCACAGAACTGAACAGAGAACAGATACAGCAAGGCACAGGGGTGAACCAGAGCCCTCAGTGAGCAGAGATCTTAAGTGCAACAGCAATGCTATAGATGCTTGAACTGGTTGTAGGGGGAAGAGCAGTCTACAATCTGCCTCACGGAAGGTCTCCAAAATTATTGCCATGGATAGACACCACAGCATAGACTGCAAGCCCTGGAAGAGGAAGTGTCCAATATTCAGCTGCAGCTATCAACAGTAGAGAGACAGGTGAGTTTCTCAATTGATTACTTGTATTCTGTAGACAAAAGGACAAAACTGCTATTTAACTGTTTCCTTTCTGCACAGAACTGCATATGTTCTGAAAGTTTTATTTTGAAATAACTGAGGCAGGATTTCCCACTGCAGCCTAGAGTCCAATAGAGGTGTGTTGGGACAGGACTTCAAACTGCTTGACAAAGTTGTCACTGATTTTGCCATATTTTCTGCATTCAGCGAATTAGAATATTTTGGGGCCGATTCCCACTGGAAGAACCATCTCTGTTTGTGTGCATGAGCTCGGGGATGGAAGGTGGAACAAGGCATACTGCTGCTGCAAGATTTAAATGCCTGCAGCAGAATGAAACACCAGGCATCACAGGAACAGGAGGGGCCAGTGAATTAAAAGCAAAATGTCCGGAATGGCAGAACATTCATGCTTCTGATGCAACTGTGCAAGAGCTGCTTTGTGAGCTTCAGTTGAGGAGGGACACTTTACAGCATAAGAGGAATAGCCTGGGCCCAGTGGAGAAAGTTGGCTTTGGGTGTTACTGCCACCTCTACAGACCCCCATATGGTGCAATATGGAATGTAATGACCTGACCATGTCCACTCCAAGGCACCCACCAAGAATGCACTAAATTAAGCAGATTAGGCACTCACCTGCATCTTCTCCTCACTGTAATGATGCTCTTCAACAGATTCTCATTAATGGGCACAAATTGCTGCCCCTTATAGCACACTTCTAACTGTTCTTTGCCTCCCTGTCTTCCATGCAATGCCTCCCCCTTGCATGGTATGTAATAGTTTGGTTGGTGCCCCTGCCCTTATTCTGTAACGCTTTGCTTGTTTACACCTGGGTTGGAAAGCATTTCATGCTATCCTCAAGCCAATTACATGGAGGATCATAGTGCAGCAAGCACATGGAAGGCCTAAAAGCATCTCGTTTTGTCAGTCAGTAGGAAGCCTATTGTTTGCTGTTTGTGGAGAACAGCGAGCAGGCCCCAAAGCTGGCAGCCATTTTGCCACTGTACACCTCTCAGTAGTTGATTTTTCTCACCGACTTTCACATTCCAGGCCCTGTCAAGGGTTAGGCCTCTGATGGGTATGTCAGTCCTATTGCTAAGGCCCTAACCGGGACTTAGAATCAGGTTCAAGTCAGCCTAGGGCGGGGAAACTTTGAATGTTCTCCACCTGACTTGCACCCAGGCTCAGTGGGGAGAAAGAAGAGAATTGGTCGACAGTCTCTGGTGATATATAGGCACTGAGCTCTATCCACCTTCTATATATACAAAACAGCAGCGATGAACAGAAACCGAAGAGCACTAGAAAATTCTTATGTTGTAGGATATTTTCTCCTTTTAAAGTTCACATTTTTTTGGAAGATGTGAGCATCCATCAAACTTGATTATATTAAAAACAATGGTGCCTTACCCCAAGACCATAATGCCAATCCAAAACTGCAGTTTATAAGCCTTTTTTTGTTCAGCAATATTGGGAACAAATGCTGTACGCATCCAGTAATCAATTCAGTGATTCTGGGTTAACCTCCCTATTAAAGGGTTCAATTTTCCCCAGCTATCTGCGCCGCATTTTTTGGCGTAACTTAAAGGGACATATTTTCCACTGTTTGAAAATGTTATTGGAAAAGTTAGATGTGAGTAAAGAGAACGGAAGATCAGAACAAAGCACTAACAGGAACACTCAGGAATTGTACATCTCTAAACTAGGTACAATTTTGTTAGCAAGATGTACAGGCATTTCCCCATTTTTTAAACTGAGTTCAACCAGAAGGAAGAATTTAAAAAGACAATGTGAAGTTAACACATTATTTTTACAATAATTTCCAAAGAGGAAGCTGCTTTGCTCAATGAAAGGAATTCATTAAATGACAGATCATTTTTTTCCGGTGTCTTTTAATGCACTGCCAGTAAAGCATCCTTCTGACTTTAGATACATGACAAGAAAGCAGAGAGCCTGAAGTAACTCCAAATAATCCCATTAAGCAGCTAAATATACAACTTGGCAATATCAACAGTGCACCAACGCGCAAGTGGAGGGAGTTCATAGAATCTGAAAAGCTAATGTTCCCTTCAATTCTTTTTTTGGGTGCACGGTCCCTTTAAGGGGCTGCGTGGCCCATTCAAAATACCGCGCCGCGCAGATTTCCCCATTTAAAAGCCGGTGAGCCGCTTGCACCCCCGCACAACTTAAAGGGAACATTACAGTGATGAATCTCCAGATTAGGATGGCCAACTCTGGTTGAGGCATTCCTGGACATTCAGTCACATAACATTCTGACCATGTGACACCAATCACATGATGTCTGATCACGTGCCATCTGATCACATGACATCTGCAAATGATACTTCATTTACCTTTATAGATGTTGGGTCCCCAGTAGTTGAGTATCTTTGCTTATGATTTTATTTTATTTTAATTTATTTTTTTTGTCTCATAACACTCCTGTGAAGTGCCTTGGGATGTTTTACTACATTAAAGGCGTTATATAAATACAAGTTGTTGTTGTTTTACAGCAGCAGCTGTTCGGCGAAGTTCCAAGAACCAGGAGAGCACCCATGAGCAGGTGAACAATGGATACCAGTGGCAGGGAAGAGGGGAAACCAAGGGAAAGGAAATGATTCTCCAGGGGAAGCCAGAGATTGGAGGAACTTTGATTCTACCAAAACTAAGAGTAACTCACCAAAAGTGGACCGATAACTAATAGTCATACTGGTAAAACTCAAATTTCCTGCATAACCAACAGTAAAAAAAAACACAGTGATAATCTTTATTCGACTGGTAATAATAAGTTAATGGACCAATATCCTGCCTGTAACTAGTAGTAATCCTATATCCCACTGATACTCACCTGAAACTACAGACACAATCCTTCTGCACTGCACAAGTTCTGGTCAGTCCCCAGGTTTCACTCACTCCTTTACTGGCTGCTCCTCTCATATTGCTGCTCCCACTCACCAAGTTGCTACTGCCCTTGTCTCTGCTGAAAATATTGATGCCCGTGTCCAACCCATTCCCTAGTCTCGCTCTCTGCCCCCTCCCCCGCTCAAGCCCCAATTCCCCATGCGACCGTCAGTCTCCCTCGCTCCCCAAGCCCCCATTTCACAGTCTCCCTCTCTCCCTGACACTCCCCCCCCCCCACCCCCATCTCCCTCTCTCCCCGAATCCTGACTCTTGAGCACCCACCCCCCACTCCCAAGGACCCCCAATTCCTGACTCATAAGCCCCCGCCCAGTTCTTAAAACAAACGTAATCCAATTAAATGCAGCACCGTGCAGTACTTTTTATCTTTGTTCCTGTAGTTTTACCTTCAGAAATGTAAATTCAATTTGAAACACTGGCAAGTGCAGGAACTGCTGTATGGTTTTAGAAGGCAAGGTGAACCTATACGAAACACATTTAATGTTGAGTGAGGCAGCGATTCATTTCAAATGATTGGTTGTGTGCAGACGCTAACTATAATTACTTACTGTCTGTCCTCCTCCAATCCACAGCAGCTCTGCCATGTGCTGTAACTGCTCCTGGCTCATACACTTGACATAACCAGGCCACAGCTCCCTCAAATACAAATTTCTGCAACTCCAAAATTGCGGCAAGCAGGCACAGCAGTGAGGGCGGGGGGGGGGGCGAATAGCTGATTGGCTGCTACACCTGTCAGCTTGATGACCTTTGATCCTCCATTTAAATAATATAACATGCAACAAGATGTAGGTCATCTCTGAAAGAACATTTCTCCCCAATTGCCAGTGGCCGTGTTCGGGAGATGAACCAGCAATTTTGGGAATCTCCCGCTGAAAACTGGAGAGTTGGGAACCCTACTCCAGATATTGGGACCAGAAATCTAGGGGCTCTGATCCCACTGGTTAACCTAGATTGAGCCTTATCGTAATCTCCGGCGCTAACCTCACCTCATTTGAATGGGTTGCTGGCACTTGTGACACTAAGGCACATCTCAGCTGCTTACTTGCCCAGTGCTCCCAGAAACTCCAGTGCTAGCAGCTATGGGAGGACTAGGCCAATTATTGCCCACTTCGGCCTCCTGTGTAAGGGGGCCAATACTAAGATTGAAAAGAATGACTTGATCAACTCTGTCAAAGGCTTCTTGAGGATCCAGAAAACACACTTACTTGTCTTTGCCCAACATGATATTCTGTTTTGAGCATTCTTGAATTTCTAGGTAGGCAGCTAAATATAAGATTGCCAATATTAATGCTTCTAAACAAGATCCAATTTGTTTGTGGGTAAGGAAAGATTAATATTTATTTCGGGCCTTTCAAGTCCCCTGATGTCCCAAAGCACTTCATATCTGATTAATTACATTTGGAGAGTTGTTGCTATTGTTATGTAGGCAAATACAGCATGCAATTTGTCCACAGCAAAGTCCCACAAGCACCAATCAGATGAATAAATATCCTGCTCTTCTTCAAAAAAGTGGACTAGGATATTTTATGCCCACCTAAACAGGTCGATGAGGCCTCAGTTTAACATCTTTTCCAACACGCATTCTATACTGCACTGAAGCGTCGGACCAGATTATGTGCTCAAGTCCTAAAGTGGGGCTTGGCTTCACAATCTTACGACTTGGGCAAGAGTACATTCTTGGTTTGGTACCAACTCCAATAAACCGGAAAGTCCCAGGTTTGATTCACAGTCTGTGCTGAATTGGCAGATCTCCACTCCGCCAACATCAACATCATCATAGGCAGTCCCTCGGAATCGAGGAAGACTTGCTTCCACTCCTGAAGTGAGTTCTTTGGTGGCTGAACAGTCCAATACGAGAGCCACAGACTCTGTCACAGGTGGGACAGATAGTAGTTGAGGGAAGGGGTGGGTGGGACTGGTTTGACACACGCTCTTTCCACTGCCTGCGCTTGATTTCTGCATGCTCTCGGCGTTGAGACTCGAGGTGCTCTGCGCCCTCCTGGATGCACTTCCTCCACTTAGAGCGGTCTTGGGCCAGGGACTCACAGACGTCAGTGGGGATGTTGCACTTTATCAGGGGGGCTTTGAGGGTGTCTTTGTAACGTTTCCGCTGCCCATCTTTAGCTCATTTGCCGTGAAGGAGCTCCGAGTAGAGCAGTTGCTTTGGGAGTCTCGTATCTGGCATGCGAACGATGTGGCCTGCCCAGCAGAGCTGATCGAGTGTGGTCAGTGCTTCAATGCTGGGGATGTTAGCCTGAATGAGGACACTGATGTTGGTGCACCTGTCCTCCCAGGGGATTTGTAGGATCTTGCGGAGACATTGTTGGTGATGTTTCTCCAGCGACTTGAGGTGTCTGCTGTACATGGTCCATGTCTCTGAGCCTTACTGGAGGGCAGATATTACTACAGCCTTGTAGACCATGAGCTTGGTGGCAGATTTGAGGGCCTGGTCTTCGAACACTCTTTTCCTCAGGCGGCCGAAAGCTGCACTAGCGCACTGGAGGCAGTATCAGATCTCGTCGTCGATGCCTGCTCTTGTTGATAAGAGGCTCCCGAGATATGGGATGTGGTCCACAGTGTCTAGGACCGCGCCGTGGATCTTGATGACTGGACAACAATAGACTGCTATAATTAGCCTTAATGCCCCTGGACAAAGGAGAGTTAAAATCAGCCAGGGACCACACTAAAAACTGTTGCACATTTATGGATGTCAGATGAGGAAAGGATTGGGCCTCCTACAGTTGAATAGCTTGACAACGTTCACAGTTTCAGCTCTCATATGAAAATTGGCATTATATGTTCTTGTGGGAATCTGACAGAATGATGGCGTCATATAGTTACTATGGACCAATGAGGAATGCTCCAGCCTCACTACAGTATTACAGACATTCAATGTTAAAGCTGCAAATCTTAATTAGTTAGATAGATTTCTCTAGACCCCTTTCAATTTAAATAATAATCAGAGCACCAACTGATGTTGGAATAATTCAGCTTTGTTTCAGGAAGTCACGCAATTTGTTTTTAAAGATCAGTACCAGGATTTACCAGTACTGCATCTAACCATCCCCCCTCCCCTTCTATTTTCTTACTGAATACACTGGAATATTCTCTGACAGACATGTGAAAATGTCACTGCTTCACATGCAATGCAGCTCCAGGTAACAATACAAACTTATGTTTCTGAAAGAGAAGTGGATCATTTGCATTTTTAAAATTGGGGCCCCTGGGTCAATGATAATGAAGATGCTGGATTTCAAAACCTGGCTGGAAGCTGATGTACATGCCCATTAATGGCTGAAACAGGATAGACTTTTGAAAATCACTGCTGATAAAAATCACTTCCCTGCTATGTAATCTAATGTCCATTCCTTAAAATATTCGTCATAACATTTGCCAACTGCATGCGGGTAATTTTACAAGTCTCTGCTGATGGCAGTGCCTGCCCAAATTTCTCATTTTTACTGCTTCAAGCAGTGTGAACTGTAAATGTCTCCCTTATATTGCTGTAACAGGATACAGGTTCATAAACTTCAGTTCATAATTAATGTCTAATAGTAAGCATTTGGAGTTGCATGGGATAATAACAGCTAGCATGGATTTGTTCAAGGCAAGTCATATTTGATGAATTTACTAGTTTATGGCAAACAACTGGTTCAGCAATTCGTCGCCAGATCTCGCTGGACCACATAAAACACTATTGCATCCTGCTCTCCTCTGCCAAAACCGTTCACTATTCCAGGATCATGCTGGAATGCAAAAATAACCCCCAGCTTCACTTCTCCACTACAAACAATATTCTTAAACTATCCCCACCCCCACTCCCTTCACTCATGTCCAACAGCAAGTGCGAGGAGTTCATGGATCTCTTTGTCACTAAGATTGAAACCATTGGTTCAGCTGCTTCTCTCCCTTGCCCTAGCTCACCAAGCCAAACTTGCCCTGAGGTTGCCCCCCTGCCTGAGCCCTGACCTCATAAATTCCTCACCTATCTCACCACATGCCTTCTCCGAGTGTTTCTTATCCATGAGACCCACTTCCTGCTCCCTTGAACAAATTTCCACCAAACTGCTGACTACCCACCTTCGCTTCCTGGCCTCCATGTTAGCCGATATTGTTAATGGTTCCCTCTCCTCTGGTACTGTCTGCTTCCCTTCAAATCTGCTGTCATCACCCCCACTTTAAAAAAAGACACCCTTGACCAATGCTCCCGTTAAACTGTGCACCGCGCAGCCAGCTTGCCGGCTTTTCGATGCAAAAGCCGCACATGCACAGAATTTTGAATGGGCCACACAGCCCCTTAAAGGGGTCGTACGGCACCAAAAAAAAATTAGAGGGAACATTATCCTTGACCCCTCTGTCCTTGCAAACTACCGCCCCATCTCCAACCTCCCTTTCCTTTACAAAATCTTTGAACATGTTGTCGCCTCCCAAATCCATGCCCATCATTCCCACAATTCCATGTTTGAACCCCTCCAATCAGATGCCCAATCTTACCAAAGCAGTGAAATGGCCCTTATCAAAGTCACAACTGACATCCTATGTGACTGTGACCATGGTAAACTATCCTGCCTCATCCTTCTCGACCTGCCTGCATTCTTTGATATGATTGGTCACTCTATCCTCCTCCAATGCCTCTCCTCCGTTGTCCAGCTAGGTGGGACTGCACTCATCTAGTTTCATTCTTATCTATCCAGTTGTAGCCAGAGAATCAACTGCAATGTCTGCTCTTCCCACTCCTGCAACATTACCTCTGGAGTCCCCCAAGGATCTATCGTACTTCTGATTGGAGGGGTTCAAACATGGAGTTGCGGGAATGATGGGCATGGATTTGGGATTGGGGGTAGTGTGCTGACATGTTTTGAGAACTGGTTGGCAGACAAGAAGCAAAGAGTAGGAGTAAATGGGTACTTTTCAGAATGGCAGGCAGTGACTAGTGGGGTACCGCAAGATTCTGTGCTGGGGCCCCAGCTGTTTACACTGTACATTAATGATTTAGACAAGGGGATTAAATGTAGTATCTCCACATTTGTGGATGACACTAAATTGGGTGGCATTGTGAGCTGCGAGGAGGATGCTATGAGGCTGCAGAGTGACTTGGATAGGTTAGGTGAGTGGGCAAATGCATGGCAGATGAAGTATAATGTGGATAAATGTGAGGTTATCCACTTTGGTGGCAAAAACAGAGAGACAGACTGAATGGTGACAGATTAGGAAAAGGGGAGGTGCAACGAGACCTGGGTGTCATGGTACATCAGTCATTGAAGGTTGGCATGCAGGTACAGCAGGCGGTTAAGAAAGCAAATGGCATGTTGGCCTTCATAGCGAGGGGATTTGAGTACAGGGGCAGGGAGGTGTTGCTACAGTTGTACAGGGCCTTGGTGAGGCCACACCTGGAGTATTGTGTACAGTTTTGGTCTCCTAACTTGAGGAAGGACATTCTTGCTATTGAGGGAGTGCAGCGAAGGTTCACCATTCTGATTCCCGGGATGGCAGGACTGACATATCAAGAAAGACTGGATCAACTGGGCTTGTATTCACTGGAGTTCAGAAGAATGAGAGGGGATCTCATAGAAACGTTTAAAATTCTGACGGGTTTAGACAGGTTAGATGCAGGAAGAATGTTCCCAATGTTGGGGAAGTCCAGAACCAGGGGTCACAGTCTAAGGATAAGGGGTAAGCCATTTAGGACCGAGATGAGGAGAAACTTCTTCACCCAGAGAGTGGTGAACCTGTGGAATTCTCTACCACAGAAAGTTGTTGAGGCCAATTCACTAAATATATTCAAAAAGGAGTTAGATGTAGTCCTTACTACTAGGCGGATCAAGGGGTATGGCGAGAAAGCAGGAATGGGGTACTGAAGTTGCATGTTCAGCCATGAACTCATTGAATGGCGGTGCAGGCTCGAAGGGCCGAATGGCCTACTCCTGCACCTATTTTCTATGTTTCTATGTTTCTCATCTACATGTTGCCCCTCAGCAACATCGTCTGAAAACACGTCAAGTTCCACATGTACGCACTACCTCACCACCACTTCTCTCGACCCCTCCACGGCCTCTAAATTTACATGTAGTCCTGGTTCAGCAGAGATTTCCTTCAACTAAATATTGTCTTCAGTTTCCGACACAAACTGCGTTCCCGAGCCACCGACGCCATCCCTCTCCCTGGTCACTGTCTGAGGCTGAACCACACTGTTCTCAACAGTGGTGTCATATTTGACCCTGATATGAGCTTCCGAACACTTATCTGCTCCATCACCAAGATTGCCCACTTCCACCTCTGTAATGTCACCCATCTCCGTCCCGCCTCAGCTCATCTGCTACAACCCTCCGAGATCTCGGCGCTCGTCCAATTCTGGCCTCTTGCTCATCCCCAACTTTAATCGCTCCACCATTGGCGGCCGAGCCTTTAGCTGCCTGGGCTCTGGAATTTCCTCCCTAAGCCTCTCCGCCTCTCTCACTCCTCCTTTAAAATGCTCCTTAAAGCCTACCTCTTTGACCAAGCTTTGGTTCACCTGTCCTAATATCTCCTTATGTGCTCGGTATCAAATTATGTTTAATAACACTTCTGTAAAGCACCTTGGAATGTTTTACTACATTAAAGGCACTATATAGATGCATTTAGTTGTTGTATATGGATTTTCAGAAGGCATTCAAATAAATTGTCACAGGAGGCCTGTTAGAAAAATTCAGGTGTGCGCATTAAAGGAAAGGTAGCAGCATGGATGGAGAGTTGATTGACAGACATTAGGTTAAAGGAAAGTTGCTCAGATGGGAGAAGGGTTGCATCTAGTTCTATTAATTCAAAGTGCTTAATTTAAATTACCTCTGAATATGAATTTTGTATGCACAAAAATCCTCTAGTGCTGTTTTACTTGAATTGCTTAATTCGAATTACTGAATAATTTGCCTTTGAATTAACATGGGTAGGTTGCAAATAATTGGAACTTGGGCTTAGCGGCAGGCTGTTGAAATTCAGGATGACACTAAAGTAGGGCATTTGGCAAATAGCAAGAAGGGCTGAAGGAGACTTCAAAAATATTGGCTGAATAGATAAATGAGTATCAGATGCATTTTAATGCTGAAAAGTGTAAGATAATGCATTTTTGGAGGAGAAGCAAAGAATGAAGTAAACACTCAATGGAAAGATGCTGAAGGATGTGAAAGAATAGTGAGACCAAGGGGTGCAAATATGTAATTCCATGAATGCTCAAGCACAGGTAGTTAAAGTCGTAAAAAGACCAATATTATTTTGGGTGTTATAAATAAATCCAGAGATTACAAGAATAAAGATATAATGATAACATTGTACAGCGCAATTGTTAGGTTACAGTTAGAGGACTATCTGCTATTATGGAAAGGGCAGTTAAACCACTGAGTGTTTCGTGTTCCTAATACAGATGAGACTGCACACAGGGAGGTTAAAGTAACAGTGACCTCAGTCTTTATTAAGGCACTCCAGAGTGAGGAACAGGCCTTAGGGGCCGGCATATATACAGTGCTCCCAAGGGATGCAGAGATCCCTTGCGACTTCAGGGGACGCGCTCCCTGGTGGCGGAACATGGGAGTGCATGCTTTACAGATACACAACATCACTCCCACACTCCCCCCCCCGCACCCCCCTCCTCCCAAAGTCAAAGTGAAAACTATTTACAAGGTGAGGTGGTCGGGAGCCTTTCTTTCCCTGGTGGACCGCCTCGGTACAAATGTCTGTTCTGGTGTGTTGGCTGTGCCCTCGCTGGGCTGGCGTGTTGTTGGCCCTACAGGGTTGTTAGGTGAGCCTGGCCTTGCTGGGCTGTTGGGCATGATGGGTTCAATTTCCTGGTCCAGGGTGGTGTCGTTGATCCTTTGGATGTGTATTATGGGCTCGAAAAAGGTGGTATCTGCTGTGGGTTGTTAGGGCAGTCTGTGAACCGCAGCCTCGTTTGGTCCAGGTTCTTTCTGCAAATTTGTCCATTGTCTAGTTTGACTATAAACACCCTACTCCCTTGTTTAGCTATCACTGTGCCCGTGATCCACTTGAGACCATGTCCATAGTTTAGCACATACACACGGTCATTCAGATCAATTTCCCATGACACAGTGGCGCGACCATCGTTTACATTTTGTTGCTGCCGCCTGCTCTCTACCTGATCATGCAGGTTGGGGTGAACCAGCGAGAGTCTGGTTTTAAGTGTCCTTTTCATGAGTAGCTCAGCTGGGAGCACCCCTGTAAGCGAGTGGGGTCTCGTGCGGTAGCTGAGCAGTACTCGGGACAGGCGGGTTTGGAGTGAGCCTTCTGTTTGAGGCTCTGTTTGATTGTTTGTACTGCCCGTTCTGCCTGCCCATTGGAGGCTGGTTTAAACGGGGCTGAGGTGACATGTTTGATCCCATTGCGGGTCATGAATTCTTTAAATTCGGCATTGGTGAAACATGGCCCGTTGTCACTGACCAGTATGTCAGGCAGGCCGTGGGTGGCAAACATGGCCCTCAGCCTTTCAATGGTGGTGGTGGCGGTGCTTCCCGACATTATTTCTAAATCATTGATGTATATTGTAAATAGCTGGGGTCCCAGCACTGAGCCCTGCGGCACCCCACTAGTCACTGTCTGCCATTCTGAAAAGGACCAGTTTAACCCAACTCTCTGCTTCCTGTCTGCCAACCAGTTCTCTATCCACATCAGTACATTACCCCCAATACCATGTGCTTTAATTTTGCACACTATTCTCTTGTGTGGGACCTTGTCAAAAGCCTTTTGAAAGTCCAAATACACCACATCCGCTTGTTCTCCCTTGTCCACTCTACTAGTTACATCCTCAAAAAATTCTAGAAGATTTATCAAGCATGATTTCCCTTTCATAAATCCATGCTGACTTGGACCGATCCTGTCACTGCTTTCCAAATGCGTTGCTATTTCATCTTTAATAATTGATTCCAACATTTTCCCCACTACTGATGTCAGGCTAACTGGTCTTTAATTCCCCGTTTTCTCTTTCCCTCCTTTTTTAAAAAGTGGTGTTACATTAGCTACCCTCCAGTCCATAGGAACTGATCCAGAGTCGATAGACTGTTGGAAAATGATCACCAATGCATCCACTATTTCTAGGGCCACTTCCTTAAGTACTCTGTGATGCAGACTATCAGGCACCGACATTGTATCCTGAGACATTCCCTGCCTCATGTTCCCGGACACTGTTCCCATTTATCGTGAGAGTGTTGTTACTTCTCCCGACAGTCCTGATACCTCATCACCCACCCCACTGATGGTGTCCTGGAGTGATCGTGTAAGGTCAATGCTCTCTGCACTCATTGTCATCATGTGAACCACATCTGTTAGATCTTGCACCTCAGGAGAGCGAGGTCGAGCTCTCCTTCCCCTCCTCACCCTGGGTGTGCCTTGCTGCACCTCACTGGAATTCGCAGCCTCAGACTGTGGGAAACCATGGAATGTCCCAGCAACACTTGTACCACTCAGGACAGGGGCTGGCACCTGCACCTCCTCCAAAGTAAGTATAACAGCGGGGGCTTCATCCATCACCTCCCCCTCCCCCTCCCCCCCATGCTCTTGGTCTAGAAAGTGGGATTGGAAGATGTTCTCTTCAGGCTCGTCCGCATCTGAAGCTTCTTCTGCATCGTCTGGGTTGGCCTCAAGTTCTGGAAAATATAACAGAACAGACAAATGGTTAGCAGCAGATGAGGGGGCAGGGTGGGTGGCATGAGTAGGCTCACACAGCGCAGGCAGCAGGCTGATTTGAAGGACCACGATGAATGATAACTCATTGCATCAACCGAAGCGTAGCTACTGGAGACATCCCCAGGAACCGAAGCATGGCTAGCCCGCGCAATACTTAACATTTAGCAAAGCCAAACTGTGGAATTTGCAGGACTTACCCTCTCCCTCGAGTGTGGGCCCAGCTTATGCAGCGGTGGTTGCCTTTCTCCAGGCAGGACCCATCAAAATAGCTTCCCTTTTTTCCAAGGGTGTCAGTGGGTGCAGATTTGCTGGGCCTCCTCCTGTTCGAGTTCTTTCCCATTTGTTGTGTGCCACCTTCCTCTGCAAAGATGAAAATCTAACTTTTTAGAGAGGGTGTCTTTCTGCTGTGTGGGACATATACAGATGGTCACATTTACAATTGCAATTCCATTGAATAAATGAAAATATTACTTACACTGACTAAGGTCCTGTCACTTCTTTTTGCACTGGCCTCCTGAACTCGGGGTGGTCACCATTGCACAGTAATCTTCTGCAAGTTGGTTCCAGCGTTTCTTCATTTCTTTTGGTGAAACTATTATGTGACCTCTGCTGGTGTCCAGCTCGTGCCATCTGCCCTCAATCACAGTAACTCGTGCCTCCACTTCAACCTGTAAGAAATTCTTGGTCCTTGAACCACGTTGCATCTTGTATTACAGCTCCGATTTTTCCAATGAGAATTAAAGTTCTCACACACAATTGGCTCTTTAAAAATGACCGAATGCAGACCGGGAGCTGTACTGGGCATGCGCGCCCATAGCAATCACGTCAAAAACGTCCTTTTTTCCCGTTACATTCGCAGAAGGTGGGGCATCGCTTTTTCGGCGCATACATTTGGCTCCATCCCCCGAAAATACTGGACCGGCTGCACAGTGCCAATTTCAAAAAATAGAACGGGGAAACTTGCTACTTATTTTGTTGGAGTAGTTGGGGCCCAAAAAAATGGGCGGAACTCTGGCAATACACCAAAAAGCGGCATTGGGGAAAATTGAGCCCATGGTAATAGGGCACTTGGAAATCACAATATGATTAGGCAAAGTCAACACAGAAGGGAAATCACGTTTGAAAACAGAGTTTTTTGAGGGTGTAAATAGCAGGGTAGGTAAGGGGGAAATCAGTGGATGTTGTATATTTGGATTGTTACACAAGATTAGGGATCAAAGGATTGGGATAATATATTAGCATGGTTAACAAACAGTAAACAGAGTAAGAATAAACGGGTCATTTTCAGGACGGCAGGGTGGAATATAGGCCTATATTCTCTGGAGTTCAGAAGAATGAGAGCTGATCTCATTGAAATGTATAACATTCTTAGAGGGCTCAACAGGGTAGATCCATAATATTAAGATGGAGAGTGACACAGTTAATTCAGAGACTAGGGTCCTGAACTTAAGGAAAGGTAACTGCGATGGTATGAGACGTGAATTGGCTAGAATAGACTGGCAAATGATACTTAAAGGGTTGATGGTGAATAGGCAATGGCAAACATTTAAAGATTACATGGATGAACTTCAACAATTGTACATCCCTGTCTGGAGTAAAAATAAAACGGGGAAGGTGGCTCAACCGTGGCTAACAAGGGAAATTAGGGATAGTGTTAAATCCAAGGAAGAGGCATATAAATTGGCCAGAAAAAGCAGCAAACCTGAGGACTGGGGGAAATTTAGAATTCAACAGAGGAGGACAAAGGGTTTAATTAGGAGGGGGAAAATAGAGTATGAGAGGAAGCTTGCTGGGAACATAAAAACTGACTGCAAAAGCTTCTATAGATATGTGAAGAGAAAAAGATTAGTGAAGACAAACGTGGGTCCCTTGCAGTCAGAATCAGGTGAATTTATAATGGGGAACAAAGAAATGGCAGACCAATTGAACAAATACTTTGGTTCTGTCTTCACAAAGGAAGATACAAATAACCTTCCGGAAATACTAGGGGACCGAGGGTCTAGCGAGAACGAGGAACTGAAGGAAATCCTTATTAGTCAGGAAATTGTGTTAGGGAAATTGATGGGATTGAAGACCAATAAATCCCCAGGGCTTGATAGTCTGCATTTCAGAGTACTTAAGGAAGTGGCCCTAGAAATAGTGGATGCATTGGTGATCATTTTCCAACAGTCCATCGACTCTGGATCAGTTCCTATGGACTGGAGGGTAGCTAATGTAGCCCCACTTTTTAAAAAAGGAGGGAAAGAGAAAACGGGGAATTAAAGACCAGTTAGCCTGACATCAGTAGTGGGGAAAATGTTGGAATGAATTATTAAAGATGAAATAGCAGCGCATTTGGAAAGCAGTGACAGGATCGGTCCAAGTCAGCATGGATTTATGAAGGGGAAATCATGCTTGATAAATCTTCTAGAATTTTTTGAGGATGTAACTAGTAGAGTGAACAAGGGAGAACTAGTGGATATGGTGTATTTGGACTTTCAAAAGGCTTTTGACAAGGTCCCACACAAGAGAATAGTGTGCAAAATTAAAGCACATAGTATTAGGGGTGATGTATTGATGTGGATAGAGAACTGGTTGGCAGACAGGAAGCAGAGAGTCGGGATAAACGGGTCATTTTCAGAATGGCAGGCAGTAACTAGTGGAGTGCTGCAGGGCTCAGTGCTGGGACCCCAGCTATTTACAATATACATCAATGATTTCGATGAAGGAATTGAGTGTAATATCTCCAAGTTTGCAGATGACACTAAGCTTGGTGGCAGTGTGAGCTGTGAGGAGGATGCTAAGAGGCTGCAGGATGACTTGGACAGGTTAGGTGAGTGGGAAAATGCATGGCAGATGCAGTATAGTGTGGATAAATGTGAGGCAAAAACACGAAGGCAGAATTTTATCTGAATGGTGGCAGATTAGGAAAAGTGGAGGTGCAATGAGACCTGGGTGTCATGGTATATCAGTCATTGAAAGTTGGCATACAGGTACAGCAGGTAGTGAAGAAGGCAAATGGCATGTTGGCCTTCATAGCGAGGGGATTTGAGTATAGGAGCAGGGAGGTCTTAATGCAGCTGCACAGGGCCTTGGTGAGGCCTCACCTGGAATATTGTGTTCAGTTTTGGTCTCCTAATCTGAGGAAGGACGTGCTTGCTATTGAAGGAGTGCAGCGAAGGTTCATCAGACTGATTCCCGGGATGGTAGGACTGACATATGAGGAGAGACTGGATCGAGACTGGAGTATGTATTCACTGGAGTTTAGAAGAATGAGAGGGGATCTCATAGAAACATATAAAATTCTGATGGGACTGGACAGGTTAGATGCAGGAAGAAGGTTCCCGATGTTGGGGAAGTCCAGAACCAGGGGTCACAATCTAAGGATAAGGGGTAAGCCATTTAGGACCGAGACGAGGAGAAACATTTTCACTCAGAGAGTTGTTAACCTGTGGAATTCCCTACCGCAGAGAGTTGTTGATACCAGTTCATTGGATATATTCAAGAGGGAGTTAGATATGGCCCTGACGGCTAAAGGGATCAAGGGGTATGGCGAGAAAGCAGAAAAGGGGTACTGAGGTAAATGATCAGTCATGATCTTATTGAATGGTGATGCAGGCTGGAAGGGCCGAATGACCTACTCCTGCACCTATTTTCTATGTTTCTATGTTTCTACCCTGAGAGACTGTTACCCCTGGTTAGAATTAGGCGTCATAGTCTCGGTATAAGGGGTCAGCCATTTAGGACTGAGATGAGGAGAAATTTCTTCATTTAGAGGGTTGTTAATCTCTGGAATTCTCTATCTCAGAATGCTGTGGATGCTTAGTCGATTAATATATTCAAGACAGAGATCGATCATTTTTGGGCACTAAGGGAATCAAGGGATATGGGGATCAAGCAGGAAAGTGGAGTTTAGACAGAAGATCAGCCATGGTCTTAATGAATGGCTCAAACAGCCGCATGGCCTACTCCTGATCCTATTTCTTATGTTCTTATGTACTGAATGGAAGATTGTAATGAAAGATCATCAATTTAGAATTGACAACAAGATGGTGGGGAGTGAGGATAGAAGATATGTCTTTATACTGAGAGTTGTTGGAGAATGGAATGCTTTGCTGCAGGGAGCAGTTGAGTTGTTGCATCATTTAAGGGAAAAAAGCTAAATATTTGAAATAGAGGAGGATGTCGGGGTATGGTGAGAGAGCAGGGCAGTAAGATTAGTCGTAGTTTGCGCCCCAGAAGCCAGCAAAGGCATGATGGGCCAAATAGCCTCCTTCTGTGTTGTAACCTACTAAGGTTCTAAGCTGTTGGCTTTACTTTCTACTTATTCTCCTCTCTATTTCTAATTTCCAAGTTTACAGTCAGATTGATTATGCTGCAACACTTTCCCTAATACCGTGCATGTATTTATTTTGGGCAACATTTGATCACAAAAAATTAAGGAAAGGGGATTGTGTGGTACAATAGAGTTGAACACTTCAATTCTAAGGTTCAGGCATTGCCTCATTATTGTGTTACCTGAGGTACGTGCACTGCAGCCCCAAGCTGGCAATATCGCAGTTTGAACTTGGGATGTTAGTAATTCCGGTTGGGAAAAAAAAATATGGGAAATAATATCCCCTCTATTAAATCAGAAAGGTGAAACAGACCACATAGAACTTTATCTTCCTCTCCCTGATTTTACTTCCGATTTTCCTTTTAAAGACGCGGGCCGAAATTCAGCCTCCCGAAAAGGCCGCTTACCACCGGAAAGCGGCGGAGTCGAGTGGCCACCGATTTGGGGTCAAATGGCCGCCACCAGTGAAATTCTCCTTGGTGTTTTTTCTGGTGGTCCCCACTTCCGCCCCGTTGCTGCTGACCCTTCCTAAGTGTGTCATCAAAGAGCCCACCGCCGATCTCCCGCACCTCCATCCAAATTCAGCTACAAAAATCTTTGGCCCGCCGAGCGGTGCCCCCGACAGTTTTTTCTGTCAGTGCACAGTGTTTTCAGTGTGTGCGACATGGCTGCATGGCGGCCATTCAAGGGGAGGGCGCGCTGCCGCAGCCGTCATTTTATTTTATTTGTCGGCCGACTGCTAGGTCAACCCGACAATTATGTCCCCTCTTGGGTGCCAGGCCACTGGCCTAGCCGAAACCCTCCCTGGTGGACCGAACTGAAATAGTCACAAAGCCCGCAGTGGCTTGCCCCTTTTAGTGAAGGGGAGAGATGTGGTGGCGTACACATGTCATGACATCATCAGCGTTACGCTGTTGACTGACAGCAGCAGAGACTCCGTCCTGCCTCCACATCCACCCCTCTAGAGTGCTCACCACTGCACTACTGCCCCCATTATGACCGACTTCCGGTCCACTCAAAAAGAAATGTCAAAGAGCTGAATTTCGTGCAACAAGCCAACTCATCCAAAGTGGCGGAGAAAATACATCAACAGCAGTAGGTGCGACCCGGTTCGGGCGGACCTGAATTTCTACCCCATTGATTCATGTTGGAATTTGCAAATTGAATAGTGAGTATCAGCTGCTATTTTACTGTGTGGGGCGAGGGCACCAAAGCCAAGTCTTCACCTGATGTTTATACATGTGCCCATTCTAACAGGGGTCACTGGATAATGACCCCTAGAATTGCCCCCCCCCCAACTAGCTCAAGGACAGTGAAGCCTGTTGGCCCTGCCTCCCCCAATTCAGATGACCATGGTTGACTCAACACATACCAGTGATTTAAACGTAGGACTGTCCTGTTTACAATAGCTTAGTTTCATCTAATTTAGTACGTACATTTATCGAATGAATCATCAGGCAAGTTGTATAAAGCTTTTCAGTCACTTTCATGGCGCGAAGATAGTGAAAAAACAATGTATGGAGGGCAAAAACAATAAAGGCTAGTTGTTCCACCAATTCTTAGTCAACGGGTGGACAATTACATTTCAGCTTTGCATGTAATTAGGTGCTTCGATCCTCCATATTGAATCAAGAGGTTATGCAGATGAGGCCACAGCAAGTTTAGGAACCTGGGTTGTTGTCCAGAAGAGCCAACTGTGTCTGATTGTGCCACATGTATGACCTAGGACTGTTTAGTGCGCATAGGTACAGAGCTGAAATATCTTCCATTCACCAGAAATGTCAGCCCACACTGCAAGCGCAGATATGGCATTGAAAAAAACCATGAAAGGTGGTGATAAGTTTCATCGACATTTTGCATAGCATTTGTGCTGCTGTGAAACTTCAAAGACTCTTTGCTACTTAATAACATTAACATTCAAAGTTTAGTTCTGAAGAAAGGTGTGAGCTGTAGTGCTATATTTGTGCAGTTTTACAAAGTGCTAGTTGGGCTATCAAGTTTATTCGGAAACACATTTTGCATGTGTTTCCTTCTTTCTCAGAATAACAAATCAATATGTCAAATGCTTCAATCTCTTAATCAGTAACATTGAGACAAAGAGGTAAGATAAATGACCTAAAATGAGGTGGGTCGCTGCTTTTCTCTGTGAAGACCACAATGTTTTTCTTTTTGTCTTGCATTTGATTTACATAATTATTAAAAGATCTTTATGCATTACTATAAACCAAATTAGACAGTGGAAGCAGGAAATGTGTGGCAACAGTCAAGAAGAAGAGACTCTGAATGCAACACACTGCAAAACCTCAGGTTAACATCTCCTCCAAAAGGCAACTTATCTGACAATGCAATATCCCCTCGGTACTATAATGAGGTGTCAACCTAGAATATATGCTCCAGATCTGGAGTGAGACATGAACCTACTTGAACTGTCAGCGGTGGCTCAGTGAGTAGCACTCTTGCCTTGGAGTCAGAAAGTAATGGGTTCAATTCCCACTCCAGGGACTTGAGTACAAATATCTAGGCTGACCCTTTACTACAGTACTGAGAGAGCGCTGCACTGTTTGAGATTTGATCTTTTGGATGAGACATTAAACCGATGCCCCGTCTGCTCTCTCGGGTAGATGTAAAAGATTCCATGGCACTATTTTGAAAAAGAAAAGGGGAGCTATCATCGGTGTGCAGGCCAATATTTATCGCTCTATCAACATCACCAAAAAAATAGATTATCTGGTCATTATCACATTGGTGTTTGTGGGAGCTTGCTGTGCACAAATTGGCTGCCATGTTTCCTACATTACAACAGTGACTACACTTTAAAAGTACTTCATTGGCTGTAAAGTGCTTTGGACGTCCTCTGGTCGTGCAAGGTGCTGTAGAAATGCAAGTCTTTCTTTTTTCTAACTTTAAGGTAAGTATGTTGCCACTGAGCCAAGCACACAATAGGGGTTAATTGGGTTAGGGGCTCTGGATATGTGGTGCCTCACCAAATGTGGGACAGTTGGGTTGTACAGCCTATTAAAAACACTAAAACTAAGTTACATAAGTACAAGACTTCCTTCAAAAAATGTGAGAAGTGTCTTCCTGGAAAAAGGCGGTCCTGCATCTCGGTTAGGATTAACCTGCTTCCGAGTTGAACATAAATAGGTATTTTCAAGCTAGCAACTCACCTAAATTGTATTTCCCTTTAAAAGAATTGAAAAATTCTAATATAAAACCGGTTCAAGCACCATACAGTAGTAATTGCTGCGTTATATTTGACAGTACAAATTTCCTATATTGCCTGTAAACTGTATTTTTCTTTTGCATTTTTATGAGTTGAATTTTGGTTGTGTGGGAGTTGTTCAGCTATTATTTCAAGAACATCTCATGCAAAAGCTGCTCTTCAGTTGCTTTCAATTTTATCTTCCCACTCAGTGGGGGATTTGCAGTTAGCCAGGAGAATATTATGCTGCAATTAAACTGCAGAAGGTAGCTGGAGCTGTACACCATTGTGGGATACAAGCAGGCAGTGAGCAGATGGCGTGATTGACACAACCTACAGGAATTACCCACATCGTGGAGATTTCAGGAAATGGAAGAGAGCTGCCTGCCACTGAAGCTAATAGTTGTAAGAGACACCTTGGAGAAGTTCCCCTGATTAGCTAAGAACAGTTACTAAATCAAAATGAAAAGCCAACTATGAGAATTAAATAGCGTTCTGTTGCATTTACTCCTCGTTATTCATGTACCGTATGTATCTGCACTTGGGGAGTGGAAGTTGAGCAATCAGAAACGTTATGGTGATTTTTTGATGCCCGTCCTCATTACCTAAGACTCTTGTGTCAATGTCTATATTTTAGTGCTGTTTGGCTAAACGCACTTTTTACACCAATAAACTGCGACTCCAGTGGATGTAAGGTTCTTCCACCATCAGCGATGTTTTAGTACAGACCTGCCAACCCCCAGGGATCGAACGACATTTCTGTGGCTCCTGTAAGCTGTTGTTGATCTATAGTAAGTGATTAGTGTATTTGTACTCCGAGATCCCTTTGTTCCTCTACCCCACCGAGACTCGCACCCTCCATGTAATAAGTGACCTCCCTATTCTTCCTACCAAAATGTAATACCTCACATTTATCTGTGTTGAACTTCATTTGCCAATTATGTGCCCATTCTGCAAGTTTATTAATGTCCTCCTGTAATTTGTTGCCAACCTCCTCAGTATTGACTATCCCCCCAATTTGGTGTCAACCACAAATTTAGAAATTGTGTTTTGATTCCAAAGTCTAAATTGTTAATATAATTGTGAACAACAGTGATCCCAGCACTGATCCTTGTAGAATACCACTACCCACCTTCTGATACTGTGAATAGCTACCTTTTACCCTCACTCTCTGCTTTCTGTTTTGAAGCTATCCTTTCTGCTACTTGTCCCCTGACTATGTATTCTCTGACTTTATTCATCAGTCTATTATGGGGTACCTTATCGAAGGCCTTTTGAAAATATTTTTGCCCATTTTATTTTCCCAAATTCTATTCTTAGCCCCTCAAAATCTGCATTTCTCTAATCTGTTACCCTGGTTTTCGTCATCCATATGTTCTTCTAAATTATCATCAGTTGGCTAATTGGAGGGGCCTAGAGAGGGAGTTGCACAGTGTGGAGCCTAGAAGGCCACAAATAGGAGTACACTGGAGTACACTTGGAAGTAAGTCACCCTCGTTTCGAGGGACCGTCTATGATGATGATACTTACCTTTTAGTGGTAAGATTGTTATGAGGAGGCACAGCATCATTAAACATTCTGCAAGAATACAATGTTGAGTATAAAAGTGCCTCAAGTGCTGCTTTCTGGATCTGTCCAAAACCATTCTCAATTTTTAATTTCTCACTTAGTCTAACAACTTATATTTTTTGCAGCATGTTGTAAGATACCAGCAATGCTGCATAGTAAAGTAAGAAAATGAAATGAATTAATACAGTACAATAAGCCTAATATCTATTTGATGATTAGTCAACCTTAATCCATAGAATTATAAAGATTCTGACGAAGGGTCATCAACCCGAAATGCTAACTCTGTTTCTCTCCACAGATGCTGCCTGACCCGCTGAGATTTCCAGCATTTTCTGTTTTTATTCCAGATTCCAGCATCCGCAGTATTTTGCTTTTGAATTATAAAGGTAGTTGGTACATTAAATCAACAAGCCCCTACCTACTGGGGAGGAGGAGAATGGTCTTCTGAACTGAATGTTAAATCTTACAACTGTGGCATTCAAGTGAGTGCCCTGAAGTGCATATTACCTGTGCTATGTGTGACCTGAAAGCATTTCATTCTGATAGTAAAAACAAAAGCTTGGGGGGGGGGGGGGAATTAATTCCCCGGTGTTGACATCCCTCACGTTAATCAATATGAAATGAATATCCCAAAATATTTTGGATATAATATCCATTCAGTCTTATTCATCTGGTTAAAAGCTATAAATGAATGTGTTACCAAGACAGAAAATGCTGGAAACATACAGGTCAGTCAGCATCTGTTGGTCAGAAGAGACACTTAAAAATAAGAGGCAGAAGGAGAGGGAGAAAATATATAATTGAAAAAAAAAGACAAGCCCAGAGAGGAATCCTAATGGGTAAACTGTAACATCAGTCAAGTAATGGCTTTTTAGGATATCTTGGTTCATAGAATCTCAGACATATTAAAAAAGAATTAATACATTGGGGAGACAAAGAGATCGGTTTTAACCTTGACCGCCAGCTGGATAACTGGAGTAGCAGATCAGCCATCCATTATGTACTCCATCCAATGTTTCTTTCCATAGATGGGCAAGGTGTATATCGAGCAATCGATCCACCACTGTAAGGGATGCTGCTGCCAAATTAACCATGATACAGCAGCATGACGATAGTCACAGGGGCTGTCCATTTCACTAAAGGTGACGACCGCTGAAAGGAAAATCACAACTTTTGGCTATAATTAATTTCAGCAGCCACCAATACTCATCTGCAGCTGTCACTTTATAATCTTATGTTTCATGCACCAGGATATCCTGAAAAATCGCTCTTTTATTTTATGGGGGACATCTATTGTACCGGCCCTTTTAAGGTTATCGCTGCCTTTATAAGAACATAAGAAATAGGAACAGGAGTAGGCCATACAGCCCCTCAAGCCTGCTCCGCCATTCAATAAGATCATGGCTGATCTGATCATGGGCTCAGCTCCACTTCCCCGCCCGTTCCCCATAACCCCTTATCCCCCTATCTTTTAAGAAACTGTCTATTTCTGTCTTAAATGTATTCAATGTCTCAGCTTCCACAGCTCTCCGAGGCAGCGAATTCTACAGATTTACAACCCTCTGAGACAAAAAATTCCTCCTCATCTCTGTTTTAAATGGGCGACCCCTTATTCTAAGATCATGCCCTCTAGTTCTAGTCGCCCCCAGCAGTGGAAACATACTCTCTGCATCCACCTTGTCAAGCCCCCTCATAATCTTATATGTTTCGATAAGATCACCTCTCATTCTTCTGAATTCCAATGAGTAGAGGTCCAACCTACTCAACTTTTCCTCATAAGTCAACCCCCTCATCCCCAGAATCAATCTAGTGAACCTTCTCTAAACTGCCTCCAAAGCAAGTATATCCTTTTGTAAATATGGAAACCAAAATTACACGCAGTATTCCAGGTGTGGCCTCACCAATACCTTGTATAGCTTTGGCAAGACTTCACTGCTTTTATACTCCATCCCCTTTGCAATAAAGGCCAAGATACCACTGGCCTTTCTGATCACTTGCTGTACCTGCATACCATCCTTTTGTGTTTCATGCACAAGTACTCCCAGGTCCCACTGTACTGCGGCACTTTGCAATCTTTCTCCATTTAAATAATAACTTGCTCTTTGATTTTTTTTTCTGCCAAAGTGCCCAGGAGTGTCCAGACCTCTATCTGTTTATGGCTGTGACCAAAAGTGCTCCTCCAAGTGTGCTCACGTGTCCCTTCTACATCTAATTAAGACTAAGAGGAAGCTGAGAACCTCCAATGTACTCCTATTTGTGGCCTTCTAGGCCCCACACTGTGCAACTCCCTCTCCAGGCCCTTCCAATTCTCCAACTGATGATAATTTAGAAGAACATATGTATGACGAAAACCAGGGTAACAGATTAGAGAAACGCTGATTTTGAAGGGCTAAGAATAGAATTTGGGAAAATAAATTGGGCAAAAATATTTTCAAAAGGCCTTCGATAAGGTATCCCATAATAGACGAATAAAGTCAGAGAATACATAGTCAGGGGACAAGTAGCAGAAAGGATAGCTTCAAAATAGAAATCAGAGAGTGGGGGTAAAAGGTAGCTATTCACAGTATCAGAAGGTGGGTAGTGGTGTTCTACAAGGATCAGTGCTGGGACCACTGTTGTTCACAATTATATTAACAATTTAGACTTTGGAATTGTAATGTCCTTACACACTACTATAAATTCACACGAGGCGCATTCTGCAAACAAGGTCACTCTGTGACCTGAACCTTTATTCACAGGACCAAGAAATGATGACCCTGCGTGGGACCTCCCTTTATATACCTGGATGGCCAGGAGTGTCTCCCACAAGTTCACTCCCTGTGGTCAATGTGTGCATTTCTTAGGTGTATACAGTATGCAGTGTTGTTATGAAGGTTATAGTTACATGAAGGTTACATACATGTCATCACCTCCCCCCCAACGTCTTATGGGGTCAAAGATTAAGTCTTTCAGGCGGTCGACGCTCTCTCGAGGAGCGCCGCAGTTGGAGGTCTGGTTGTTGAGCCTTGGCATGCGTCTCTGTCACCTGTGGTGATTCCGGCTTGTCCGGACTGGCCACAGGGACTGTGCATGCTGCTGAATGTTCTTGTTGCTCATTCACTGGCGGTGGTGTGGGCGACATCTCATGATCTTTCTCAGGTTCCTCAGTGGCCATGCTGAACTTTTTTTTACTTGGTCCAGATGCTTGCGGCATGTCTGTCCATTGTTAAGTCTGACCACTATGACCCTATTCCCCTCTTTGCCAATTACAGTACCCTCAAGCCACTTGGGCCCCAAAACATGATTAAGAACAAATACAGGGTCAGCGATTTCTATACATCTCCCCTTTTTGTTACGGTCATGGCACTCATTTTGGGACTGGCGCTTGCCCTCAACAATGTCTGACAGGACAGGATGAATGAAGGACAGCCGAGTTTTAAGTGTACGTTTCATGAGTAATTCCGCAGGCAGGACTCCCGTGAGCGAATGCGGTCGGGACCTATAGGCCATCAGGAGTCGCGATAGGCGGCATTGAAAGGAGGGTCCTTGAATCCGGAGATGCCTTGTTTTATGATTTGGACCGCACGTTCCGCCTGACCATTGGAAGCCGGCTTGAACGGTGCCGTCCTGACATGTTTGATGCCATTACCCGACATGAACTCCCGGAATACATACCTAGTGAAACACGGGCCGTTGTCGCTAACCAGGATGTCCGGCAAGCCGTGGGTCGCAAAGATCGCACGCAGACTCTCCACAGTGGTGGATGTTGTGCACGAATTCAAAATGATGTACTCGATCCATTTCGAGTACGCATCAACAACAATGAGGACCATTTTTCCCATGAACGGACCCGCGTAGTCTACGTGAATGCGTGACCATGGCCTGGTGGGCCAGGGCCACGGGCTGAGTGCAGCCTCCCTGGGGGCATTGCCCAGCTGGGCAAACATCGTGCACCTGCAAACACAGTGTTCCAGGTCTGAGTCAATTCCCGGCCACCATACATGTGACTGGGCAATGGCCTTCATTAGCACGATGCCTGGGTGCTCGCTGTGGAGTTCCCTGATGAATGCTCCCCTGCCCTTCTGGGGCATGACTACCCGGCTGCCCCATAGTAGGCAGTCGGCTTGGATGGAGAGCTCATCCATCTGTCTGTGAAACGGTCTGACCTCCTCGGGGCATGCTCCGTGTGCGGGCGCCCAATCCCCAGTCAGGACACATTTCTTAATCAAGGATAGGAGGGGATCTCTGTTGGTCCAGATTTTGATCTGGCGGCTGTGATGGGGGAGCCTGCGCTGTCAAAGGCTTCAACGGCCATGACCATCTCAGCGCTTTGCTCCGCTGCCCCCTCAGTCGTGGCCAGTGGAAGCCTGCTGAGCATGTCAGCGCAATCTTCAGTGCCTGGCCAGTGCCGTATGGTGTAGTCATACGCAGCCAGCGTGAGAGGCCATCGCTGTATGCGAGCTGACGCATTGGCCTCGACAGCTTTGCTGTCTGACAACAGGGATTTTAACGGCTTGTGGTCCGTTTCTAACTCGAACATTCTGCCAAAAAGGTACTGGTGCATCTTTTTCACCCCATAGACACATGCGAGTGCTTCCTTTTCAACCATCCCATATCCCCGTTCTGTTTGGGAGAGCGACCTGGAGGCATAAGCCACAGGTTGGAGTTGGCCCTCATAATTACTCTGCTGCAACACGCACCCAACCCCATAGGATGATGCCTCACATGTCAAAACCAATTTCTTACAAGGGGTTGTACACAGTAAATAGCTTATTAGAACAAAGCAGGTTCCGCACCCGATTGAAAGCCCGTTCCTGACAGTCCCCCCAAAACCAATCGCAATCCTTATGCAGGAGCACATGTAGCAGCTCCAACAATGTGCTTAAGTTTGGCAGAAAGTTCCTGAAATAGTTCAAGAGTCCCAGAAATGAACGCAACTCCGATGTGTTGCCAGGCCTGGGCACACGACGGATCGCTTCTGTTTTGGATTCGGTAGGCCGGATCCCGTCTGCGCCAACCCTCCTGCCCAAATACTCGACCTCTGGAGCCAAAAACACACACTTGGACTTCTTTAGTCGCAGGCCTACACGATCCAGTCGGCGTAGCACCTCCTCCAGGTTGTGGAGGTGTTCCTCGGTGTCTCGACCCGTGATAAGGATGTCATCCTGAAATATGATTGTTCCAGGGATGGATTTGAGCAGGCTTTCCGTGTTCCTTTGAAAGATAGCGGCCGCTGATCAAATGCCAAATGGATACCTGTTGTAGACAAACAGCCCCTTGTGCGTGGTGATGGCGGTCAGTAGCTTGGATTCTTCGGCCAGTTCCTGGGTCATGTAGGTCGAAGTGAGGTCCAACTTGGTGAACAGCTTGCCGCCTGCCAGTGTGGCAAAAAGATCCTCCGCTCTCGGAAGCAGGTATTGGTCTTGTAGTGACACTCGGTTGATAGTGGCCTTGTAGTCGCCACACCGAGCCATCCGTTTTTAGGACAGGGACAATGGGGCTTGCCCAGTCGCTGAATTCAACGGGCAAAATTATGCCCTCTCTTAGCAACCTGTCCAACTCACTCTCAATTTTCTCCCGCATCACATACGGCACAGCTCTGGCTTTGTGGTGCACTGGTCTGGCGTCCAGGGTGATGCGTATCACTACTTTGGTACCTTTGAAAGTCCCGACACCAGGTTGAAATAGTGACTCAAATTTCTGTAGGACCTGTGAGCATGAACTTCGCTCCACAGATGAAATGGCGTGCACATCCCTCCATTTCCAGTTCATCTCGGCTAGCTAGTTCCTCCCCAAAAGCGCGGGACCATTTCCCGGGACAATCCAGAGTGGCAGCAGGTTCTCTGATCCATTATGTGTGACCACCAACATTGCACTGCCTAGCACTGGGATGATCTCTTTGGTGTACGTCCGTAGTTGCATGTCAATGCATTCTAGTTTGGGTCTGCTAGCTCTGAGTAGTCATAGTTTCTCAAATTGTTGGACACTCATAAGTGACTGGCTGGCCCCTGTGTCCAGCTCCATGAGTACTGGGATGCCATTTGATAGGATTTTCATCATCATAGGTGGCGTTTTGGTATATGAGCTGTGGATGTTTGCCCCCTGAACCCGCTGAACTTCAGCGTCCATTGCTGTGTCCCAAGCATCACCCTGCCTTGCAGACCCCTCTTGTAGTTCATCTGCCTCGTAAATTAGCCTCGCTGTGGGCTTCCTGCACATTCTGGCTAAATGTTCGCTGAAGTTACAATTTCTGTGTATAAATAGTTGAAACCTACAGGTTTTTGCAGCATGTCTGTCCCCGCACCTCCAGCATGAGCTGAGATCGTTGTGAACAAAAGGGCTGTTACCAGGTATTCCTCTCTGATTATCTCTTTGATTACTCTTGAGCACTCTGTTAATGGGTGTCAATGGCCCCATCCCGGGACGCATTGTCCACCGTGGTGGCGTAAATGTCCTTTCAACCTGCCATTGTCTCTGTTGAGGACCCACTCTAGAGTCTGTTGCTGCCTGGGTGGTGTCGAATTGCCCTTGCCTGCCAGCAGGGTTCTGAGTTGCGTTTACAATGTTAACTCCCTGATCCATTGCCACGTTGGAAGCAGAATTGCGCTCATATATTATCTTGGTTTCCTCCTCCCCCGCCACGAAATGGGTCCTTTTCAGAATGGCGGGTAGTGACTAGTGGGATACCGCAAGGTTCAGTGCTGGGACCCCAGCTATTTATAATATACATTAATGATTTAGACGAAGGAATTGAATGTAATATTTCCAAGTTTGCAGATGACACTAAGCTGGGTGGCAGTGTGAGCTGTGAGGAGGATGCTAAGAGGCTGCAGGGTGACTTGGACAGGTTAGGTGAGTGGGCAAATGCATGGCAGATGCAGTATAATGTAGATAAATGTGAGGTTATCCACTTTGGTGGCAAAAACACGAAGGCAGACTATTATCTGAATGGTGACAGATTAGGAAAAGGGGAGGTGCAACGAGACCTGGCTGTCATGGTACATCAGTCATTGAAAGTTGGCATGCAGATACAGTAGGCCGTGAAGAAGACAAATGGCATGTTGGCCTTCATAGCGAGAGGATTTGAGTATAGGAGCAGGGAGGTCTTATTGCAGTTATACAGGACCTAGGTGAGGCCACACCTTGAATATTGTGTACAGTTTTGGTCTCCTAATCTGAGGAAGGACATTCTTGCTATTGAGGGAGTGCAGCGAAAGTTCACCAGACTGATTCCCGGGATGGCAGGACTGACATTTGAAGAAAAACTGGATCGACTAGGCTTATATTCACTGGAATTTAGAAGAATGAGAGGGGATCTCATAGAAACATATAAAATTCTGACGGGATTGGACAGGTTAGATGCAGGAAGAATGTTCACGATGTAGGGAAAGTCCAGAACCAGGAATCACAGTCTAAAGATAAGGGGTAAGCCATTTAGGACCGAAATGAGGAGAAACTTCTTCACTCAGAGAATTGTGAACCTTTGGAATTCTCTACCACAGAAAGTTGTTGAGGCCAATTCGTTAGATATATTCAAAAGGGAGTTAGATGTGTCCCTCACAACTAAAGGGATCAGGGAGTATGGAGAGAAGGCAGGAATGGGGTACTGAAGTTGCATGATCAGCCACGATCATATTGAATCGTGGTGTAGACTCGAAGGGCCGAATGGCCTACTCCTGCACCTATTTTCTATATTTCTATGTTTCTATGAAACTTCTTTACCCAGAGAGTGGTGAGAATGTGGAACTCACTACCACAAGGAATGGTTGAAACGAATCATATAGATGCATTTAAAGGGAGGCTAGACAAGCATATGAGGGAGAAGGGAATAGAGTGTTATGCGAATATATTTCGATGAGGAAAGATGGGAGGAGGCTCGAGTGGAGCATAAATGTCAGTATGGACTGGTTGGGCCGAATGGCCTGTTTCTGTGACATATATATTTTATGTAAAAACTCCTTCTCCTTCATCAAGACCCTCCTTTAAATCCACCATTTTGGCCAAGCTGTTGGTTGCCCCACCTCATTCTTTGGCTTGGCATTGTTTTTTGTCTGATAACATGTCTGAAACATCTTGGTAAGTTTTTCTATGTTAAAGGGGCGATATAAGTGCGAGTTCTTGTTGTTACTTTGCATATTGGCGTCAATGGAAAGTAAAATCAGGCAGAATACAAAATAGACAACAATCTGATCCTATCAGGAACTCACCAGGCGGGTTAGGTTAAAATTACCCATTCACATATTTTGGACAGTAATTGTAGACTTTGACCACAATTAACTTTTGGACCATACATTGGCAGATGGAATTAGTTGTACATGGTATAAAATGGAATATCAATATTACAATGTAGAATCGATATCTGAAAAAAGTTCCTTTATTTGGACCCCCAGGTCCAAGTGAAGACTTTCTTTCTCTCTCAAACCCTGCACTTTTCATTTCTGTGCCTTTTTGTGTCTTTTCTGTTAAAAGTTAATAATATATAGAAGAAAAAGATAAATGTAGAGAGACACTTTGACTGGGATTTTGTTGATCTTGGGGGGGCGGGGGGAGCGGGGTAGGTCTGTGGCGGGCGACGTCAATGACGGGTCCCGACCCCACTGCTGGCTCTATCCTGCTGTGTGAAATGAATTTCCACCTGATGGAGTTTGTTAAGCCCCCCAGCGTGTTTCCCGGCCAAAAATAGGAAGCGAGTCTGGTGACGTCATTTGATGACGTATTATCAGCCGGTTTCCTCAAAGGGACCATATTTTGACATTGTGCTGTCAGTGTTCTACAGCACTGAGGTGTTGCAAACACTGACAATCATTGCACAGAGGCACACCATATACTTAGGAGGGAGTCAAGCATGCAGGGAGGTCCTCTTCCCTTCTCATGAGCGACCAGGAGATCAACACAGCCTGGTTACACATTGCACAGAAGGGCACAAGCAGGGATGTGGTCAGGAGGACCTGGGTGCAGTGCCGCAAACCTTTCAATGATCTCAGTAGATCACAAAACGTTAGTGCAAAGCCACACTCAACCTCATCCTAGTGCAATCATACCAACTAACAACACACAAAGGGTGTTATATGCAATGTTCATGTACAGTTTCTATTAATGTGGTGTCAAACATTGAAACCTTTATTTTTAACTCTTTGCATTCTTGGACAGATTTGTGTGCTCCTTTGAAAGTGGCTTAGTGAGTTGCAGGGAATGGTGAGACATGACGGTACCCCCGCAATGGTCATGAGTGTGAAGGAAATGACTTGGGCATTGTAGGGATGCTTTATGGTGTTGGTGTGGGGTGGTGTCAACCTGGCACATCATGTGGCAGCCAGGATGTACAGCGTTAAGTGAAGTAAATGTGGCCATGGTGAGGCCATCTTTGGCCATCCAGGCAGCAATGTGGTTGGGTGCTGATGCTCTGTGTCCTGTGCGAAGAGGTTGGTGTTGTTGTTGGTGCTGCTGGTGTTGAGGATGCTAATGTTGGGATTCTGAGGATCATGGTGAGACAGTATAGAGGGCTATGTTGATGGAATAGATGGCAGATGAAATTGAGATGACAGAGAGATTGTTCCAATGAGGTAGCACTTGCTCCAAAACACTTGCTACCTGTGTAAAGTCAATCTGTGTTGCAAATGCAGGAAGCAACAGCTTCTGAACTTGGAAAATGAACAGCTGTGAGGTGGAAGCTTTTATAGCACATTTCAAGCTGTCAAGTAACTAGTTTATTCAATGGCCATTCAACTCCTGCCTCAGCTTAACAGACGTGATCCCCGAGCAGTGAGGACTCCGTGAGCGAGCAATTAAAGTCAAAATATAAGCTAAAAAGTATTCTTGAATTCTTAATGATGTCTAAACAAGGTCATAATGAGTTTAATTGGGTCCCCTAGCTATATGTTGGGTCTGCTCAGCGCTGATGGACCCGACATTCGGAAAGGCATGGCAGTGGGTTGACAGTGGGGTCCCTACCCGCTGGGGGAAAAAACACTTTCCCAACCGACCCACCACTGATTGCACCCGCTGACCCCTGAGAAAATCTCAGCCTTGGTAGTTGTTACATACTTTCAAAGTCTGAGCTTTTAACATTTTTGAATTGTTGAAAAAAATGGATAGAATGATATGCGGCCAGAAGATTTGTCACTAATTTATTTTCTTGATTTTAACAAACAAATACTAAAAAAGTGCTTATAGATTTGAAAAAATGATAATAAAAAATATTTTCCATCTAATGACATAATTCCTTGGAAGTATTCTGGATGAGCAACACATCATTGAAACATGATTCAACCGAGCAGCTGTGTTTATACAGTAAAAACTGAATAAGTTAATTTATTCACTACAAAAGTGTACAGTGAGGCTCTTGAGACATAACAAGAAACTAGTTTCTTTCCCGACTCAGTTTATATTTACTGAATGTTCCGTTTTACCACAATTTACTGTCTTTGCCACTTTCTGTTCTGAGCTGTCCCTGAGTAACTTTATAATGTTGTTGCTGTTCACCCCATTTAATAAAGTACATTTCATCCCTGCTACAAGAGAAGAATTTATCTGTAAAATACTGCACATAAAGCCTTCTGTTCATTTCAATATTTTGACATTTGTGAGGACTTTATAAGCCTGGTGCAGTTATTGGCAAAGATTAAACTGGAGACCACTGCTTTCTTCATAAACTTAACAATCCCTCTGTGTGTCTGTCTCCACCGGCCTACCTTTTTCTGTTTATGTCTGATTGTGTCTTGGTATCCAGTTTTCTCTATCTATTTCTATCCACATTATGGTCTCTGTAATTGTAACAATTTCTGTTGCGTTTTGCTCTACCTATTTCTGTGTGGTCATATATTTAAATAAAGAAAACAAATCTTGCATCGCACTGCTGTGGTGCCCTCAGAGAAAGCTCCTCTATCCTATCAGAGCAAAGAAGGTCCTATTTCTGATCTTTAACCTGAGTTGCCTGACTTCAGGTGACACAGTGGTTGTGGCATTATAATTGGTCTTAATGCCCCTGGATAGGAGGAGCTTTGTCAGCTCAGGTTCCCACTTCTGATTGCTATCTTGTACCTCTTGTTGGATGTCGGTCGAGAACAGGATCAGTCTCACTGTCAAGTTGTTCAGATAAATAATGGCTAATTCGAGGGGATATCTGAAAATGTCTGACGCCCATGGAACTATATCATTTGCAAAGCATCACAGCCTTCAGGCATGATGGGGAGGAGAGAAAATTGCTGATAAAGAAAGGAAAGACTTGTATTTATGTACTGCCTTTCACAACCTTAGTACGTCCCAAAAGGCTTTACAGCCAATGAAGTCATTTTTGACGTGTGGTCACTGTTTTAATGTAGGAAACACGACAGCTAATTTACACACAGTAAGCTCTCATAAACAGCAATGTATTAATGACCAGATAATCTGTTTAAGTGATATTGATTTGAGGGATAAATATTGACCAAGACAATTGTGCTGTATTTGCAGCCATGCTCTGCTCCATGTAATTACATGTAATAGCCAACAGATGGGGAAAGCCCAGGAGGCACACATTACTGCACCTCGTGCTGCCTCCCTATATAACGCAGGCTCCCCCTGCAGTGCTCACTTTTGGAGTTTACATTAAACCTAAAGATCACAAGGTGATCAGCTCCAGCATGGGCCACGCGTGATTTATTATAGTGATAAGCATACGTATCAACTGGCGACGAGAATAGGATACTAACACGCAGCTATGGCCACCGTTGACTACATCGAGCAATATTGCGTCGAGAAAGACTGGGATGAGTTCATTGACCGGCTGGATCTATGCTTTGTCGCAAAAGACTTAGAGGGAGCCACGAATGCCAGCAAACGCAGGGCCGTCCTCCTCACGGTCTGCGGATCACGGACATACGCACTGATCAAGGACCTACTGGCCCCGACGAAACCCGCTGAGAAAAGTTACGAAGAACTGTGCGAGCTAGTTCGAAATCACCTAAAGCCGAAACGCAGTGGGCTCATGGCGAGGTACCCTTTCTACACCCACCAGCCAAGACGTGGCAGCATTCATCACTGAGCTAAGGCTTCTTGCTGGACCATGCAAATTCGGGACAGTTCTTGGAGAAATGTTAGGAGATTTCTTTTTTTGGGAATCCGGCACGAAGGGATTTTCCGCAAATTGCTAGTGGAGGAAGACTTGGACTTAGCCAAAGCCACCCTGATTGCTCAGGCATACATGGCCAGAGAGGAAGAAACAAAGATGGACAAGAAGGGAAAGGAGGTGGGGTAGCTCTGTTAATAAAGGATGATATCAGGGCAGTTGTGAGAGATGATATTGGCTCTAATAAACAAAATGTTGAATCATTGTGGGTGGACATTAAAGATAGTAAGCGGAAAAAGTCACTGGTGGGCATAGTTTATAGGTCCCCAAATAATAACTTCACGGTGGGGCGGACAATAATCAAGGGGAAAATGGAGGCATGTGAAAAAGGAATGGCAGTAACCATGAAGGATTTTAACCTACATATCGATTGGTCAAATCAAATCGCACGGGGTAGCCTTGAGGAGGAATTCATAGAATGCATACGGGATTGTTTCTTAGAACAGTATGTTACAGAACCTACGAGGGAGCAAGCTATCTTAGATCTCATCCTGTGTAATGAGACAGGAATAATAAGCGATCTCCTAGTAAAAGATCCTCTCGGAATGAGTGATCACAGTATGGTTGAATTTATCATACAGATTGAGGGTGAGGAAGTAGTGTCTCAAACGACCATACTATGCTTAAACAAAGGGGACTATAGTGGGATGAGGGCAGAGTTGGCTAAAGTAGACTGGAAACACAGACTAAATGGTGGCACAATTGAGGAACAGTGGAGGACTTTGAAGGAGCTCTTTCATATGCTCAACAAAAATATATTCCAGTGAAAAAGAAGGGCGGTAAGAGAAGGGATAACCAGCTGTGGATAACCAAGGAAATAAAGGAGAGTATCAAATTAAAACCAATGCGTATAAGGTGGCCAAGGTTAGTGGGAAACTAGAAGATTGGGAAAATTTTAAACGACAGCAAAGAATGACTAAGAAAGCAATAAAGAAAGGAAAGATAGATTATGAAAGTAAACTTGCGCAAAACATAAAAACAGAAAGTAAAAGCTTTTACAGATATATAAAACGGAAGAGAGTGACTAAAGTAAATGTTGGTCCCTTAGAAGATGAGAAGGGGGATTTAATAATGGGAAATGTGGAAATGGCTGAGACCTTAAACAATTATTTTGCTTTGGTCTTCACAGTGGAAGACACAAAAACCATCCCAAAAATTGCTGGTCACGGGAATGTGGGAAGGGAGGACCTTGAGATAATCACTATCACTAGTGGGGTAGTGCTGGACAGGCTAATGGGACTCAAGGTAGACAAGTCCCCTGGTCCTGATGAAATGCATCCCAGGTATTAAAAGAGATGGCGGAAGTTATAGCAGATGCATTCGTTATAATCTACCAAAATTCTCTGGACTCTGGGGAGGTACCAGCGGATTGGAAAGCAGCTAATGTAACGCACCTGTTTAAAAAAGGGGGCAGACAAAAGGCAGGTAACTATAGGACGGTTAGTTTAATATCTGTAGTGGGGAAAATGCTTGAAGCTATCATTAAGGAAGAAATAGCGGGACATCTAGATAGGAATAGTGCAATCAAGCAGACTCAACATGGATTCATGAAGGGGAAATCATGTTTCACTAATTTACTGGAATTCTTTGAGGATATAACGAGCATGGTGGATAGAGGTGTCCTGATGGATATGGTGTATTTAGATTTCCAAAAGGCATTCGATAAGGTGCCACACAAAAGGTTACTGCAGAAGATAAAGGTACGCGGAGTCAGAGGAAATGTATTAACATGGATCGAGAATTGGCTGGCTAACAGAAAGCAGAGAGTCGGGATAAATGGGTCCTTTTCGGGTTGGAAATCGGTGGTTAGTGGTGTGCCACAGGGATCGGTGCTGGGACCACAACTGTTTACAATATACATAGATGACCTGGAAGAGGGGACAGAGTGTAGTGTAACAAAATTTGCAGATGACACAAAGATTAGTGGGAAAGCGGGTTGTGTAGAGGACACAGAAAGGCTGCAAAGAGATTTGGATAGGTTAAGCGAATGGGCTAAGGTTTGGCAGATGGAATACAATGTTGGAAAATGTGAGGTCATCCACCTTGGAAAAAAAACCAGTAAAAGGGAATATTATTTGAATGGGGAGAAATTACAACATGCTGCGGTGCTGAGGGACCTGGGGGTCCTTGTGCATGAATCCCAAAAACTCCACGGCCGGATCAGCCATGATCTTGTTGAATGGCAGAGCAGGCTCGAGGAGCTAGATGTGCTACTCCTGTTCCTAATTCTTATGCTCTTATGTACTCACAACTTTGGAATCACCCGGGGCCAAACACCGTGAATTCGTCAGCAGACAGGAGAAGTGCCCTCAGCTGAGCTAATGCGACCCCTGCTTGACCTGAGATGACTCACTCACCACAACAATGGACTAATGCGAAGACATCAATACCTGTGAATGCACGTCCATCAGCAAGCTGTTGGCACTGTGGAGGGCTCATCGCGCAAACCAGTGCAGGTTCAAACAATATGTCAGCAAGAGTTGCTCAATGATGGAGCACCTCCAACAAATGTGTAAACGTGCTACAACTCGATACGTAGCGGAGGATGAGAGGTCAAGCGTAGCTCCTGAGTATCGCGCAGAGATGACCGAGGAGGAAGAGGTTCATGGGGTGCACGTGCATGAAGTGCACACCTTTGCCAACAAGATTCCCCCGATTATGATGAACGTTAAACTGAACGGCATACCAATGGAACAGGACATGGGTGCGAGCCAATCGATCATGAGCCAGAAGGCCTTTGAGAAGTTATGGGCAAATAAGGCACACAGGCCCAAGCTGAGCCCGATTGACATGAAGCTGCGCACCTACACTAAAGAGATTATCCCGGTCCTCGGAAGTGCAAGTGCTGTATGATGGTTCTGTGCATAAATTGCCACAATGGATTGGTCTCGGTAATGGGCCCACGCTGCTTGGCAGAAGCTGGCTACGGAATTTTAACTGGAAATGGGGCGATGTAAAAGCATTATCGTCGGTGGAGAAAGCCACGTGTGCGCAGGTCTTAGACAAGTTTCTGTCACTGTTCCAGCCTGACATCGGCAGCTTCACAGGGTCCAAGGTGACAATTCACCTTAGCCCAGACGCGAGACCCGTTCACCACAAGGCCAGAGCGGTCCCTTACATGATGCAGTAGAAGTCGAGCTAGATCAGCTTCAGCGTGAAGGCATCATATCATCAGTGGAATTTAATGACTGGGCCAATCCCATTGTCCCCATTCTTAAAAGTGATGGGACAATTAGAATCTGTGGCGATTATAAAGTAACCATTAACCGAGTATCGTTACAGGACCAGTACCCGCTACCCAAGGCGGAGGATTTGTTCGCGATGCTGTCGGGCGGAAAGCTGTTTTCGAAATTGAACCTCACCTCGGCGTACATGACCCAGGAGCTAGCGGAATCATCCAAGAAGCTGACGTGCATAAACACACACAAGGGGCTGTTCGTATACGACCGGTGCCCCTTCGGGATCCGTTCAGCGGCTGCGATCTTCCAACGAAACATGGAGAGCCTGCTGAAATCTGTCCTGGGAACGGTAGTCTTCCAAGATGACAACTTGATCACCGGACACAACTCCGATGAACACCTCCACAACCTGGAAGAGGTGCTACGCCGACTAAATCGTGTAGATCTAAGATTGAAATGGACCAAATGCATCTTCTTGGCACCAGAGGTGGAATTTCTGGGAAGGAGAAGCACAGCAGATGGCATCAGACCCTCCGACTCCATGACGGAGGCGATCCAGAAGGCCCTGAGACCACGCAACACGACGGAGCTGCGCTCCTTCCTAGGACTACTGAACTACTTTGGTAACTTTCTCTGAGCACTTTGCTTGAACCATTACATGTACTGCTCCGTAAGGGTGATGATTGGGTCTGGGGTAAAAAATCCAAAAACTGCCTTCGAGAAGGTCAGAAACTTATTGTGCTCAAACAAACTACTGGCGCTATGTGATCCCTGCAGGCATCGTGTTTTAGCGTGTGATGCTTCATCCTACGGGATCGGGTGTGTGCTTCAGCAAGCGAACATGTCGGATAAGCTCCAGCCTGCAGCGTATACGTCCCACAGCCTTTCCAAGGCTGAAAGGGGGTACAGCACGGTCGAAAAGGAGGCCCTAGCTTTGTGTGTATGCAGCAAAAAAGATGCACAGTACCTATTTGGCCGGCGGTTCGAACTAGAAACTGACCACAAGCCGCTCACGTCGTTATCCTCTGAGAGCAAAGGCATTAACACCAACGCCTCAGTCCGCATTCAGAGGTGGGCATTAACGTTGTCCGCTTACGACTACACGATCCGCCACAGACCAGGCACCGATAACTGCGCAGATGAGCTCAGCCGGATCCTGCTCGCCACCACCGAGGGTGCAGCGGAGCAGCCCGCGGAACTGGTCATGGCCATGGAAGCCTTTGCGGGCAAAGGGTCACCCGTCATGGTGCGCCAGATAAGAATCTGGACCAGCCAAGACCCACTGCTGTCCCAGGTGATAAACTGTATATTAAGTGGAAACTGGGCAACCACATATGGAGAGATGCATGGCGATTTTAAGCCGTTTCACCGGCGCAAGGGCGAGTTATCTGTCCAGGCCGACTCCATTTTGTGGGGAAATCACGTAGTCCTGCCCAAGAAGGGCAGAGATTTATTTGTCAAGGATCTCCATAGCACACACCCCGGCAGTGTAATGATGAAAGCCATTGCGAGATCGCACGTATGGTGGCCCGGCATCGACGCAAACTTAGAGTCGTGTGTACGCCGGTGCAACATGTGCGCGCAACTCAGCAACACACCCAGGGAAGCCCCCCCAGAGCCTGTGGTCCTGGCCCTCCAAACCCTGGTCCCACATCCACGTAGACTACGCGGGTCTCTTTCTAGAAAAATGTTCCTCGTTGTAAATGGACCGAATGTGCTATAATGTCATCCAGCACATCCACCGCCACAATAGAGAGCCTTCGGACAATGATCGCCACCCAAGGCCTGCCCAATGTCCTTGTTAGTGACAATGGACCATGCTTTACTATTTCCGAATTTCGCGAATTTATGTGCTGTAACGGCGTAAAGCATGTCAGGTCGGCCCCCTTCAAACCAGCCTCCAATGGCCAAGCTGAACGGGCAATACAGATCATAATGCAGGGCATGCAGCAAGTGACGGAAGGCCCCTTGCAGACCCATCTGTCTCGCGTGTTGCTTGCATATCGGACGAGGCCCCACTCACTCTCAGGGGTTCCACCCGCCGAACTCCTCATGAAAAGTGTCATGTATGTAACCATCATGCAACGGTAATCTTCATGTAACTGTAACCTTCATGCAACTCCTGTACACTGTACTTATACCCTAGAAATGCACAACCTGGCCACAGGGGGTGAACTTGTGGGAGACACTCCTCACCTGGGTTTCCAGGTATAAAAGGGGAGGTCCCACCCAGGGTCAAGACTCCTCAGTCCTGGGAATAAAGGTTAAGGTCATGTAGTGATTGTGTCTGCAGTACATGCCTCGTGTGAGTTTGTAGTACAGTGCAGGGACACCACATTTGGCGACAAGAAACGGGAATCACCGAACCACGAGGATGGCCACCGGTAGCACAGAGGAACGTTACTGTGTGGGTGAGGACTGGGACGACTTTGTGGAAAGACTCCAGCAGAGCTTTGTCACAAAGGACTGGCTGGGAGCGACAGCGGCTGACAAGCGGAGGGCGCATCTACTGACCAGCTGTGGTCCACAGACGTATGCGCTGATGAAAGATCTGCTCGCACCCCAAAAGCCAGCGGACAAGTCCTTTGAAGAGCTCAGCCAGCTGATCAGTGAGCATCTCAAGCCAGCGAGTGGCGTACACATGGCCCGGCACCAGTTCTACACACACCGGCGTTGGGAGGGACAATACATCTCTGACTTTGTTGCGGACCTGCGGCGCTTGGCCAGTCTCTGTAAGTTCACAGACGCCTGCAGGGGGGAGATGTTAAGGGACATTTTCATTGAGGGCATTAACCATGCCGGGATTTTCAGGAAGTTCATAGAGACCAAGGACTTGACTTTAGAAGGGGCGGCGTTGATAGCTCAGACCTTCATGGCAGAGGAAGAGGAGACAAAGTTAATTAACACGTGCAGCCCTGGTCCCAACGTGGCGATGGATCAGGGAGTTAACATGGTGAATGCGGCTAGGGACCCCGCAGGCAGGCAAGGGCATTTTGAAACCGCCCAGGCAGCAACATACTCTAGGGTGGGCCCGCAACAGCGACAATGGAATGGGGATCGGCAATTCACGCCATCACGAGGAACAATGCGTCCTGCGATGGGATCATTAACACCCACGATCAGAGTGCTTAGAAACGACCAAATGGACAATCAGAGAGGAATGCCTGGTAACAGTCCCTTTGTTAACAACAATCTCAGCTCATTCTGGAGATGCCGGGGTAGGCATACTGCAAAAAGCTGCAGGCTCCAGCAATATACCTGTAGGACTTGTAACGTCAGTGGACACTTGGCCAGGATGTGCAAAAAGGCTGTGGCGAGGCTAATCTGTGAGACAGAGGAACCAGACGGGGGTCTGCAATGCAGGATGATGCCTGGGGAAAAGCCATGGATGCTGAAGTTCAGCGGGTTCACGTGGCTGACGTCCTCATACACTAAAACACCCCCCATGATGATGAAAGTTTTATTGAATGGCATCCCGGTATGCATGGAGCTGGATACAGGAGCTAGCCAGTCACTTATGAGCGCCCAACAATTTGAGAGACTATGGCCACACAGAGCTAGCAGGCCCAAACTGGAACACATTGACACGCAGCTACGGACGTACACCAAAGAGATCATCCCAGTGCTAGGTAGTGCAAACTTGGTGGTAACACATAATGGATCACAGAGCCGGCTGCCACTCTGGATCATCCCGGGAAATGGCCCCGCGCTCTTGGGGAGGAGTTGGCCAGCCGACATGAATTGGAAATGGGGGATGTCCACGCCATTTCATCTGTGGAGCGAAATTCATGCTCACAGGTCCTACAAAAATTCGGGTCACTGTTTCAACCCGGTGTCAGAACATTCAAGGGCACTAAAGTAGTGATACACATCACCCCGGACACCAGACCCGTGCATCACAAAGCCAGAGCAGTGCCGTATGTGATGCGTGAGAAAATTGAAAGTGAATTGGACAGGCTGCTCAGAGAGGGCATAATTTGGCCGTTGAATTCAGTGACTGGGCAAGTCCCATCGTTCCTGTCCTTAAAGCAGATGGCTCGGTCAGGATTTGTGGCGACTGCAAAGCCACCATCAACCGAGTGTCGCTGCAAGACCAATACCCGCTCCCGAGAGCGGAGGACCTTTTTACCACGCTGGCAGGGGGCAAGCTGTTCATGAAGTTGGACCTCACTTCGGCCTACATGACTCAGGAAATGGCTGAAGAATCCAAGCTTCTGACTACCATCATGACGCACAAGGGATTATTTATCTACAACAGTTCCCCGTTTGGCATTCGTTCGGCGGCAGCTATCTTTCAGCGGAACATGGAAAGCTTGTTCAAATCTATTCCTGGAACAATCGTATCCCAAGACGACATTCTTATAACGGGTCGAGACACCGAGGAACACCTCCACAACCTGGAGGAAGTGCTACGCCGACTGGACCGGGTAGGGCTGCAGCTGAAAAAGGCCAAGTGTGTGTTTTTGGCCCCAGAGGTCGAGTTTTTGAGCAGACGGGATCCGGCCCACTGAATCAAAAACGGAGGTGATCCGCCGGGCGCCCAGGCCCGGCAACACGTCAGAGTTGCGATCATTCCTGGGACTTTTGAACTATTTCGGGAACTTTCTGCCGAACTTAAGCACATTGTTGGAGCCGTTACACATGCTCCTGCATAAAGGTTGTGAATGGCTTTGGGGGGACTGTCAAGAACGGACTTTCAATAAGGCGAGGAACCTGCTGTGTTCTAACAAACTGTTGACTTTGTATGACCCCTGTAAAAAAACTGGCAATGCACTGACCTACGGGGTTGGGTGTGTGTTGCAGCAGGGTAATGATGACGGCCGACTCCAACCGGTGGCTTATGCCTCCAGGTCACTCTCCCAGGCAGAGCTTGGATACGGCATGGTCGAAAAGGAAGCAGTCGCTTGTGTGTACGGTGTGAAAAAGATGCACCAGTACCTTTTCGGTAGACGGTTCGAGCTAGAGACGGACCACAAGCCGTTAACATCCCTGTTGTCCGACAGCAAGGCCGTCAATGCCAATGCGTCAGCTCGCATACAGCGATGGGCTCTCATGCTGGCTGCATATGACTACACCATACGGCACCGGCCAGGCACCGAAAATTGCGCTGGCGCGCTCAGCAGGCTCCCACTGGCCACCACCAAGGGGGCAGCGGAGCAAAGCGCTGAGATGGTCATGGCCGTTAAGGCTTTTGACACTGCAGGCTCCCCCATCACAGCCCGCTAGATCAAACTCTGGACCAACAGGGACCCCCTCCTATCCATGATAAAGAAATGTATTCTGACTGGGGATTGGGCGTCCGCACATAGGGCGTACCCCGAGAAGGTCAGACCGTTTCAGAGACGGGTGGATGAGCTCTCCATCCAAGCCGACTGCTTGCTATGCGGCAGCCGGGTAATCATGCCCCAGAAAGGCAGGAAAGCGTTCATCAGGGAACTCCACAGCGAGCACCCTGGCATCGTGCTAATGAAGGCCATTGCCCGGTCACATGTATGGTGGCCGGGGATTGACTCAGGCCTGGAACACTGGGTTCGCAGGTGCACGATGGATGCCCAGCTGGGCAATGCCCCCAGGGAGGCCCCACTCAGCCCGTGGCCCTGGTCCACCAGGCCATGGTTACATATTCATGTCGACTATGCGGGCCCGTTCATGGGGAGAATGTTCCTGATCGTTGTCGATGCATACTCGAAGTGGATCAAGTGCATCATATTAAACTCATGCACGACATCCATCACCGTGGAGAGTCTGCGTATGGTTTTCGCGACCCACGGCTTGCCGGACATCCTGGTCAGTGACAATGGCCCGTGTTTCACCAGCCATGAATTCCAGGAGTTTATGTCGGGCAATGGCATTAAACACGTCTGGACAGCGCCGTTCAAGCCGGCTTCCAATGGCCAGGCAGAATGTGTGGTCCAAGTCATAAAACAGGGCATGCTACGCATCCAAGGACCCTCCCTTCAGTACTACCTATCGCGCCTCCTGCTGGCCTACAGGTCCTGCCTGCACTCGCTCATGGGAGTCCCGCAGCTGTCCCTCATTCACCCAGCCCTGGCAGACATTGATGAGAGCAAGCGCCAGTCCCAAACCGAGTTCCATGATCGTAACTCAAGGGGGAGGTGTATAGAAATGGATGACCCTGTATTTGTTCTTAACCATGCTTTGGGACCCAAGTGGCTTGAGGGCACAGTAATTGGCAAAGGAGGGAATAGGGTCATAGTGATCAGACTAAACAATGGGCAGATATGCCGCAAACATTTGGACCAAGTAAAGAAAAGGTTCAGCATAGACACGGAGGAACCTGAAGAAGAGCATGAGATGTCACCCACACCACTGCCAGTGGACGAGCAACAAGGACAGTCCACAGCATGCACAGTCCCTGCGGCCAGCCCGGACAGGCCGGAATCACCTCAGGTGACAGAGACGCATGCCAAGGCTCAGCCACCAGAGCCACAACTGCGGCGCTCCACGAGAGAGCGTCGACCACCTGAAAGACTTAACCTTTGACACAAAAAGACAAAAAGACAAAAAGATGTCATGTATGTAACCATCATGCAACGGTAATTTTCATGTAACTGTAACCTTCATGCAACTCCTGTACACTGTACTTATACCCTAGAAATGCACACCCTGACCACAGGGGGTAAACTTGTAGGAGACACTCCTCACCTGGGTTTCCAGGTATAAAAGGGGAGGTCCCACCCAGGGTCAAGACTCCTTGGTCCTGGGAATAAAGGTTAAGGTCATGTAATGACTATGTCTGCAGTACATGCCTCTTGTGAGTTTGTATTTCGGTGCAGGGACACCACAAAGAGGACCCTCAAAACAACGTTGTCCCTCATGCACCCGGTTTTAAGTAAGATTGTCGAAATCCGGCCTCTTAAGCAATGTACATATCATGACCGCAACTCTGTAACGCGTTGTATCAATGTCAATGACCCAGTTTTTGTGCTGAACTTTGGTACTGGCCCAAAGTGGCTCACAGGCACTGTCATAGCTAAAGAGGGGAGTAGGGTATTTGTGGTAAGATTCCCTAATGGCCAAACCTGCAAGAAGCACATCGATCAAACCAAATTGAGATGCAACGATGATCCAGAACCGCTGGATGACTATAGTGGCGTCGACTTCCAACCACAAGCAACAGAACCAGCGGTTCACCAAGAGACAGAACCCGTCGCACCAGACAGTCCGACCAGAGCCGCAGCACCGCCAGGCAGCGACACTCCGGTCAGGCCACCCACACCCAGCGTCCAACTCAGACCCTCAACCAGAGAGCGCAGACCCCCGGTCAGACTTGACCTGTTAACCGCTTCTAAGACTTGGGGGGGAAGTGTTGTGATGTGTTTGCAGCCATGCTCTATCATGCATTGCACCATGTAATTACATGTAATAGCCAACAGATGGGGAAAGCCCAGGAGGCACACATTACTGCACCTCGTGCTGCCTCCCTATATAAAGCACGCACCCCCTGCAGTGCTCACTTTTAGAGTTTACATTAAACCTAAAGGTCACAAGGTGATCAGCACGGCCACGTGTGATTTATTATACTGATAAGCATATGTATCAACACGAGGGATAACTCCCCTGCTCATATTCAAAATAGTGCCACGGAATCTTTTACGTCTACCTGAGAGAGCAGACAAGGCCTCTGTTTAATGTGTCATCTGAAAGACGGCACTTCTGACAGTGCAGCACTCCCTCAGTACTGTAGTGGACGGTCAGCCTAGATATTTGTGCTCAAGTCTCTGGAGTGGGACTTGAACCCGCAACCTTCTGACTCAGGCAAGAGTGCTAGTACTTCAATGAGAATTGAATACAATATGTTCATGAATAAATACATGTATAACAAAACTATGGTACTAAATGGGCATTTCTTCTTCACATCCTGCACTAGTGTGGTGCAGATAACATGTCACACTAATACACGAAGCACAGTATAATTGCAGTTCTCTGGTATTTAACTGCTAACGAATCAAACTTTCTATAACCATGTGAGATCATGTAAAGGAAGCTGTCTTGCATAGCTTTGAATCACAAATTCTAAAAGTTTTCTGGTACAGGGTAGTCCACTGAACCGCCTTAAAGTTTAAGGTTAACAGTATTAATAGCGTTATTACCTGCTGTCTCTCACATCACAAGTGAGCAAGAGCAGATGGTGTTGACAGGAACAACAGTGAAGAATCCTCGTTGGAGGGCACAGAATGCTCCAAGCTCTGATGAGCTGGATGCAGATGCTGAACCTCAGGAGCCATCGAGAAAAAGGGTGATCTTGGAGGAGCGGCAGCAATTGCGCGTGGCTCTGGCAGCTTTTCCAGCTGCGACGTGTGCAAATGTGCAGAGAATAGAGGAGGCCATCTCCAACATGACCATCATCATCTTGCGGGCAATGGCAACGATGTGCTCTTCCATGGAAAGGATGGCCACCTGCAGGGAGCAGCAAATGCGTCGGGCACACAAGAACATGCTTGCTGTGGACAAATGATGGCAGACGCTCATTGACCTCTGCTCGAACAGGGATATAAATTTCTACTTCACATCCTGAACAATATAAACATAGACTTGGGCCTTCATGGCCCCACTGCTGTACAGCAACGTGCTATCTAGTTCTTTGCTAGCAGAGAAGTGTGGGTGGCCCATGAGAGGGATGATGGTGAGAGGGGACAGGGATGTGGGGGCTCTGCTCAAAGCGCTCACACTTCTCCCCCTCAGTCAGAGCCCCACAAGCTGCCTCAGATCCGGTGATCGAGTCTGCCCCTTCACAGTCGCAGGAGAAGCACATTTTGGCAGGGCCCTCACAGGCTCCAAAACCCAGAGAATGTCTGCCAAAAGTGTCAAAGCAGTCACAGCAGGGAAGTGAGCAGTCTGACTCTACCCCTGCTGAAACCATAGAGATTGCACCTCATAGAAGCACAAGGAAAGGAAAAATTACATAAAAGTAGATACACAAGTATATGCACACGGAAGTATCAAAAAATGTTAGTGATAAGTTTCTGTTATATTTATGACACAGATAAATGTATTTTATTTGCACCACTTTCCAGTCTTGTCCATTTTTGCCGGCTATCTTTAAGTAGCCTTGTCACTTGAAGTGAATGGTGAGACATTACTTAACCTTGAGCAATGGGGTATTGGGTGAGAGGAATGGCTTGGTTACTGTAGGGCTGCTTTGTGGTGTTGTTGGGGGCGGGCGGATGGGGAGAGGGGTGGTGGGGAATGTTATATATGCAGACTATAGATATACTCTCTGTGTAGTCACTGTATAGTTGCATAAGATGGAGACTTGTTTACCTGATGTACTATCAATAAGGTTTACACTGTGTATATACATGCTGGCACCACTAGAGGGTGCAACTGGTGGAGACCGGGGTTTCCTGCCCTGGTGGCAGAGGCAGTTTAAAAGGGAAGCCACCATGCGACTGTCTCACTCTGGAGTTACGAGTAAAGGAGCAAGGTCACTACAGTTTGAGTACAACACATTGTCTCATGGAGTCATTCATAAGTACATCACAGACATAATAACTGGCGACGAGAATATGGACTTTCATGCGATTATGGCTACCTTTGGCACACTAAAAGACTTCGCAGAAGGTGATGATTCAGATGTTTTCACAGAAAGGCTCGAGCTATATTTCGTGTCAAACGACCTGGCAGGGGAGACGGACACATTGGTGGAGAAGCACAAGGCTATACTGCTGACCAGTTGTGGGCCCAAGGTGTACCGCCTTGTCAGAGACTTGTTGGCACCCACGAAGGCCAAGGATAAGACATACGATGAGTTAACTGAACTAAATCACGACCAACTAAAACCAAAACAGAGCATCCTCACGGCCGGGCACAGATTCTACACTCACCGCAGACCTGAGGACCAGGAGATTGCAAAATATGCTGTCGACCTCAGGAGACTTGCGTCACCATGTGATTTTGGCACGCAACTCAACGAAACATTGCGAGACATCTTCGTTATAGGAATTGACCACGGGGGCCTCCTTCACAAGCTATTATCTGCCGACACCACAGTCAACCTGCAGAAGGCCGTCAGCATCAGTCAGGCATTCATGACTTCGACCTGCAGCACCAAGCAAATTATTCATCCTGTGGACTCAAACCCGGCAAGTACTGTACACAGAATGGTGCCTTTCACAGGCATGACTGTAGAACGTAGCTCTGCCCAAAGCAGAGAGCACAGATCTCAGGGTTCCAGAACTCAGAGTCCGCCGAGGGGTGCTAATCGAGTAGCACCATGCTGGTATTGCAGAGGAAACCATAGGGCTCACCAGTGTAGGTTTGCTGAGTACGTGTGCAAAGCCTGTAACATGAAGGGCCACCTCCAGCATATGTGTAAAAGAACTACAGCTCAACGTCTAGCAGAGGAATCAGTAGATGACTTTGAATCCAGCGGGGAGTATAATGATTTGGCCAGAGAGGCAGCTCAGCCCCAAGAAGAAGTGTATGGAGTGTATACCTGCACCACCGATTGTCCTCCAGTGAAGATGGAAGTCAAGATAAACGGCGTTCCAGTCTTCATGGAAGTGGACACGGGAGCGAGCCAGTCAGTGATGAGCCAGGATGTCTTTGAGAGGCTATGGAACATAAAACGACCCGAGCTGGTTCCAGTACAGGAAAAGTTGTGCATCTACACCAAGGTGTCCTTGGTAGTGCGGATGTAAGTGTAATCCATAATGGCGTGGTGCACAAGTCACCTCTGTGGATTGTTGCAGGTGATGGTCCAACGCGACTTGGAAGAAGGTGGATGGGGAAGGTCCAGTAGAAATGGGAAGACCTCTTCACTCCAGCAATTGATGTCCCCCATGCTCAGAGGCAGAGCAAAACCTCACCTTCGCTTGGGCCAGGCACCAGAGAACAGACCAGCGCAGCACCTGAGGCACAGACCATCCATCACAACTGCGTGGCAATGATCTGACTGGAACGACCTAAAAGTACCTTCCCGGCTCCAGTGGCAGGATTCCTGGGGAGGAAGATCGAATTCACAGGCACTCTTCCAGCTTTTGTGGCAGAATCGCGGGAGAGAAGGATCAAGGCAGTCGACCTCGAGGACAGAGGCAAGATGGCGTCCCTGCTGCAGCGAGGTGCAGCGTGGCGTGGCAGGGTTCTCTTAAAGGAGACCTGCAACCAAATGAACTTAAAGAGACATTGTATGCATGGCAATCAATGTAACGAACCGATTAAGAATGTAAAGAACAAACTGTTGTGAGATGTCGGGAATAGAGTATCCCCAAAAGTAGCAAGTGAGTGAATTCGGGAGGGTAAAGGCGCTGATCCTGATACACTGCCCCAGGTCTATCCCACGCTGCAGGTACCCGATAGCACTATTCGCCATGGACCTGGAAGTGAAAACGGTGCCAATATGCGCAGTCGGTCGCTGTTGCCCACCACCCGGGTGGAGACGGCGCAGCCCCCAGACCCAGTCGCTGCCTCAGCCATGTCCCGAAGCGAAAGGTCAGAACCAGCGAGTTCCCCAAGCGGGACCTGGAACAGCCAGGTTCCCAACACCATTAGAGAGCAGGCAGAAGATTCTGCAGCCCTCAAAGGAGGACGGGGAGGCCACACACATCTGTGGCTCTGCCCACCACTAGGCAACGGCAAAGGCCCTGAGTCCTAGCAAGGTGAGCGAACCAAACCCACCCCACTAGCAGGGGGTGCAGCGTCGCCATCATACGACTAGTACCCCGTCCGGTTGCTCTGGAACTAGCGTCCTTGCATACCTATACTGCTGCCTCAGTACTGACCATGACTGAACCATGAATGCAATCTACCCAATCCTGGCACACAACCGTAAAACATAACGAATGTAAGTCACTGAACCAAGGTGTCACGATACAAACTGTAAAAAAAAATTTTTTTTTCTTCCTTTCTTTGTACTTGCACTGTGTCTGATCCTGTGTGTTAATATAATGGGCCAGCTGCATGATCTCGCTGTGGTGGCCAGGGAGTGGGTAGGCGATGGATAGGCAGGAAACACACATGGATCACACCCAGAACCCACTGAAACCTCCACTGCATCATCGCACCATCCAAACTGGTAACCACTACCCAACGTTGTGGCAAAAGGACTTGGGGGTTAACAGGGAGAGACCCAAACCAAAGCACAGCCAAGGTGCAAGGGCTATTGGCACTTAAGTCTGGGGAGAGCTAAGCCAGAGCACATAATGCAAAGGTAATCGGCACAAAGGACTTGGGGGAGAGTGATGTTATATATGCAGACTATAGATATTCTCTCTGTGAAGTCACTGTATAGTTGCATAAGATGGAGACTTGTTTACCTGATGTACTATCAATAAGGTTTACACTGTGTATATACTATGCTGGCACCACTAGCGGGTGCAACTGGTGGAGACCGGGGTTTCCTGCCCTGGTGGCAGGACCTATATAAAAGGGGAGCCACCATGCGGCTGCCTCACTCTAGAGTTACGAGCAAAGGACCAATGTCACTACAGTTTGAGTACAATACATTGCCTCGTGGTATCATTCATAAATACATTACAGACATAATAGGGGGAATGGAAACTTAGTACAGCATGTAGCAGCCATATGGCTATTAAGTAAATCTGGCCATTATGAGGCCATCTCGGGTAGAAATGTGCACTGCTGCTGGTGCCATCTCCACCTCGGGTTCCTCCTCCTCCTCCTCTGAATAGGCTGTGTGCTTTGCACCTTGCTCCTCCTGCACCCCCGATCCTCGCAGCTACACTATGTTGTGCAGCACATAGAAAACGACGATGATTCTGGAGACCCTGGCTGGTACATACTGAAGGCTCCTTCAGATCTGTCAAGGTGTCTGAAGCGCATCTTCAGCATGCCTATTGCTTGCTATATGACAGATATGGTGGACATGTGGTTGTCATTATAATCCTCCTCAGCCTCATTACTTGGCCTCTTCAAGGGTCTCATCTGCCATTTCTTCAGTGGATAGCCCTTGTCTCCAAGTAGCCAGCCAGTATATCTGTTTGGAGGAGCGAGGAGCTGAGGGGGGATGGACTGGCGCATGAAAGAGTCATGACAGCTGCCAGGGAATCTGGCACACACATGCATGATGATCTTTTTATGGTTGCAGACGAGCTGCATATTGAGGGAGTGGAAGCCCTTGCAATTCACAAACACTCCTGGACCTTGATGGCCACATGTGTGCAGTCGATGACGCACTGCACCCGTGGGAAGTCAACCAAAGCCGAGCACCCACTCAAACACTGGCTTCATCAATGGCAAAGTGTACATAATTGGCTGTATTATCAAACATGGCAGCAGTCACCTGGGTGATGCATCTGTTGGCGGCCGACTGTGAGATCCTGCAAATGCCTGCTGCAGATCCCTGGAAGAAGTGTTCCTCTAGGCTGCAGGTCTTGTTCCAGCAATCTGCAAATGTCTGCGATGACCTGGCGTGATAGCCTGAGCCTCCTGAAGCACTGCAGCTCAGTCATGTTGAGGAAACTCATCCTCTGCTTGTATATGCTATGTTGGGGGTATCTCCTCCAGTGCACCCCTGTGCTGTCCCCCTCTCTCCTGTGGAGCATCAGGTCATTGAGGAGAAGGCTGCTGTTGTGGTTGCTGCTACTGCTGCTGTTGTGGCTTATGCTGCTGGTGTGGCTGGTGTTGTTGGTGTTGGTCAACGGAGAGAAAGCATGAGCGGCACCCATGCTGAGCTAATAGATGGCAGGTAAATTGGAGATCGGAGACCCAATCCCTCAGTGTTGTGATAGTGACTAGCAATGTGATGAGAGTGGCTTCTAAGGTTGCAAAAATGACCGGCAAACTGCTGACAGCTCAATCTCTGCGCAAAATGGAGTCAGCAAACGCCTTTCCATTAGCCAAGTTATCACGTGTAATGTGGGACTATTTGTGTTTTTCCCCAGCTCTCAATTGAGGCACTTGCACAATGACCACTGAGCTTCTGCCTCCCCTTCACAGGTGAGGTTCCCGAGGTGCATGAATCCCGTGTTCAAGAAGTTAAAGCCAAAAGCTGCTGTTAAAAAGTCTCGAGGGTCTCTCCATAAGCATTTAAGCATTTCAATGAGGTTGCACGCCTCTGCCGAGTGAGTCTGTGGCACACTGGGAAATGCGCCCGAGTTAAATGCGGAGGTTGGTTGGATGATGGCGGGTTCCTGATGTGCTGGCAATTTCGTCCATTTTCACGGCTGAACCACACGCTTGGGACTGGGAAAACTCTGGCCGAGGTTGTTACAACAGATGTCCTTAATATTGACGCTCATATGTTCAGTAGTTTTCCAGTCTGATGTACACTGTAACTCTAAAAAACGTTGACCACAAATACTTAGTGATTGGTATGACGTTAATAACACTGATGCCTAAAACCATCATTATTTATATTTGTATTTCAATCCTCATGATGAGTTTAATTATCCTTCAACATTTTATAAATAAAGAAATTGTCAGATTCTTGTTGCTTTTGTGTCTTCACACTCTTCCCTTGGAGAATAGTGTGAAGTAGTGGAAGGATTTCCAGGCTGATTAACAATCTGGCAGGCCGCAGTATAAACACTCCTTCTGTGGCCGTAACCACAATTATTACTATCGACAGTGATATGTCCTTACTATACAGTATAAATGCACACGAGGCCCATACTTGAGAGAAGGTGACCAGTTACTTTTATTACCAAGACCTCAAGTGATGAAGGTGGATGGAGCTTCCCTTTTATACCTGAAAGTCTAGGTTAGGAGTGTCTCCCACAAGTTCACACCTTGTGGTCAATGTTCTCAAAGTGTACAACTTAGGTCAGCTTATAGAAACAGAGAAACATAGAAAATAGGTGCGGGAGTAGGCCATTCGGCCTTCGAGCCTGCACCACCATTCAATAAGATCATGGCTCATCATTCACCTCAGTATCCCTTTCCTGCTTTCTCTCCATACCCCTCGATCCCTTTAGCCGTAAGAACCATATCTAATTCGCTCTTGAATATATCCAATGAACTGGCACCAACAGCTCTCTGCGGCAGGGAATTCCACAGGTTAACAACTCTCTGAGTGACGAAGTTTCTCCTCATCTCAGTCCTAAATGGCCTACCCCTTATCCTAAAATTGTGTCCCCTGGTTCTGGACTTCCCCAACATTGGGAACATTCTTCCCGCATCTAACCTGTCCAGTCCCGTCAGAATCTTATACGTTTCTATGAGATCCCCTCTCATCCTTCTAAACTCCAGTGTATAAAGGCCCAGTTGATCCAGTCTCTCCTCATATGTCAGTCCAGCCATCCCTGGAATCAGTCTGGTGAACCTTCGCTGCACTCCCTCAATAGCAAGAACGTCCTTCCTCAGATTGTCCAAAATTGAACACAATATTCCAGGTGAGGCCTCACCAAGGCCCTGTACAATTACAATAAGACCTCCCTGCTCCTATACTCAAATCCCCAAGCTATGAAGGCCAATATGCCATTTGCCTTCTTCACCGCCTGCTGTACCTGCATGCCAACTTTCAATGACTGATGAACCATGACACCCAGGTCTTGTTGCACCTCCCCCTTTTCCTAATCTGCCACCATTCAGATAATATTCTACCTTCGTGTTTTCACCACCAAAGTGGATAACCTCACATTTATCCACATTATACTGCATCTGCCATGCATTTGCCCACTCACCGAACCTGTCCAAATCACCGTGCAGCCTCTTAGCATCCTCCTCACAGCTCACACCGCCACCCAGTTTAGTGTCATCTGCAAACTTGGAGATATTACATTCAATTCCTTCATCCAAATCATTGATGTATATTGTAAAGAGCTGGGGTCCCAGCACTGAGCCCTGCGGCACTCCACTAGTCACTGCCTCCCATTCCGAAAAGGACCCATTTATCCCGACTCTCTGCTTCCTGTCTGCCAACCAATTCTCTATCCACGCCAGTACATTACCCCCAATACAATGTGCTTTGATTTTGCACACCAATCTCTTATGTGGAACCTTGTCAAAGGCCTTTTGAAAGTCCAAATACACCACATCCACTGGTTCTCCCTTGTCCACTCTACTAGTTACATCCTCAAAAAATTCCAGAAGATTTGTCAAGCATGATTTCCCCTTCATAAATCCATGCTGACTTGGACCGATCCTGTCATTGGTTTCCAAATGCGCTGCTATTTCATCCTTAGGAATTGATTCCAACATTTTCCTCACTACTGATGTCAGGCTAACCAGACTATAATTACCCGTTTTCTCTCTCCCTCCTTTTTTAAAAAGTGGTGTTATATTAGCTACCCTCCAGTCCATAGGAACTGATCCCGAGTTGATAGACTGTTGGAAAATGATCACCAATGCATCCATTATTTCTAGAGCCACTTCCTTAAGTACTCTGGAATGCAGACAATCAGGCCCCGGGGATTTATCGGCCTTCAATCCCATCAATTTCCCCAACACAATTTCCCGCCGAATAGGGATATCCTTCAGTTCTTCCTTCTCTCTAGACCTTCGGTCCCCTAGTAAATCCGGAAGGTTATTTGTGTCTTCCTTCGTGAAGACAGAAGCAAAGTATTTGTTCAATTGGTCTGCCATTTCTTTGTTCCCCATTATAAATTCACCTGAGTCCGACTGCAAGGGACCTACGTTTGTCTTCACTAATCTTTTTCTCTTCACATATCTATCGAAGCTTTTGCAGTCAGTTTTTATGTTCCCGGCAAGCTTCCTCTCATACTCTATTTTCCCCCTCCTAATCAAACCCTTTGTCCTCCTCTGCTGAATTCTAAATTTCTCGCAGTCCTCAGGTTTGCTGCTTTTTTTGGCTAATTTATATGCCTCTTCCTTGGATCTAACACTATCCTTAATTTCCCTTGTTAGCCACGGTTGAGCCACCTTCCCTGTTTTATTTTTACTCCAGACAGGGATGTACAATTGTTGAAGTTCATCCATGTGATCTTTAAATGTTTGCCATTGCCTATCCACCGTCAATCATTTAAGTATCATTTGCCAGTCTATTCCAGCCAATTCACGCCTCATGCCGTGGAAGTTAGCTTTACTTAAGTTCAGGACCCTAGTTTCTGAATTAACTGTGTCACTCTCCATCATAATAAAGAATTCTACCATTTTATGGTCACTCTTCCCCAAGGGGCCTCATACAACAAGATTGCTAATTAGTCCCTTCTCATTACACATCACCCAGTCTAGGAGGGCCAGCTCTCTAGTTGGTTCCTCGACATATTGGTCAAGAAAACCATCCCTAATACACTCCAGGAAATCCTCCTCCAACGCATTGCTACCAATTTGGTTAGCCCAATCTATATGTAAATTAAAGTCGCCCATGATAACTGCTGTACCTTTATACATGGGTTACAATGATAGTTGAATACATGACATCACCTCCCCCACAAAGTCTTATTGGGATCACAGGTTAAGTCTTTCTGGTGGTTTACGCTCCCTTGTAGAGCGCCTGAGTTGGGGCTCCGGTTGTTGGACGCTGGCCTGAGTGTCTGCTGTTTGTGGTGCCTCAGGCCTGTCCGGACTGCTCACAGTGACTGGGCTCTCCTCCACTTGGTTCCGGTGTTCGGTCACCTATGGTGGAGTAAACTCTACATCGTGTTCTTCCTCTGCTTCTTCTATGGGGTTGCTGAACCTCCTTTTAGTTTGATCCACGTGTTTGCAGCAGATTTGTCCATTGGTAAGTTTAACTACCAAAACCCTATTTCCCTCTTTGGCAATCACAGTGCCTGCAAGCCATTTGGGCCCTGCAGCATAATTAAGGACAAAAACAGGGTCATTGACATCAATACATTCCTGCCATGGTAGTCACATTGTGAATGACACCTGCTCTCAACAATTTATTTCATAGTGGGGTGTATAAGGAATGACCTGGTTTTGAGCGTCCTTTTCATTAGCACCTCTGCGGGTGGAACCCCTGTGAGTGAATGTGGTCGGGATCTATTGGCCAACAGGAGGCGTGATAAGCGGCTTTGTAGGGAACCCCCTTGGATTTTGAGCATCCCCTGTTTGATTATCTGCACTGCTCATTCCGCCTGGCCGTTTGAGGCCGGCTTGAACGGTGCTGTTCTGACATGGTTGATTCCATTGCCTGCCATGAAGTCCTGGAATTCAGTGCTTGTGAAGCACGGGCCATTGTCGCTGACCAAGACATCCAGTAGACCATGGGCGGCGAACATTGCCCGTAGACTTTCTACCGTGGCAGAGGATGTGCTTGAATTTAAAATGGCAGACTCATTCCATTTGGAGTGGGCGTCTACTACAACCAAAAACATTTTTCCCATGAAAGGACCTGCGTAGTCCACATGGATGCGTGACCATGGCTTGGCGGGCCAGGACCAGGGGCTAAGGGGAGCTTCACTGGGTGCGTTGCCAAGCTAAGCACACGTGTTGCACCTGCGAACACAAAGTTCCAGGTCTGTATCTATCCCTGGCCACCAAACGTGTGACCTGGCAATTGCCTTCATCATGATAATGCCCAGGTGCTCATTGTGAAGTTCTCTGATAAACACCTCTCTGCCCTTCTGGGGCATGACTACACAGTAGGCAATCGGCCTGAATCGAGAGTTCATCCTTGTGCCTATGAAACGGTTTAAATTCTTCAGGGCATGCCCCGTACGTGGCTGCCCAGTCCCCATTCAGGACACATTTCTTAATTAAAGACAGTAGCGGGTCTCTATTTGTCCAGACTTTAATCTGATGGGCTGTCACAGGTGAGCCTTCGCTTTCGAAAGCTTCAACAGCCATGATCATCTCAGCAGCATGCTCGGTAGCCCCCTCAGTGGTGGCTAGTGGGAGCCTGCTGTGTGCATCGGCGCAGTTTTCAGTGCCGGTCTGTTCCGAATTGTGTAGTCATAGGCAGCTAACGTAAGTGCCCACCTCTGTATGCGGGCCGATGCATTTACATTTATGGCCTTGTTGTTGGCCAAAAGAGACGTTAGGGATTTGTGATCTGTCTCCAGCTTAAATTTCCTGCCAAACAGGTACTGGTGCATTTTATTTACTGTGTATACACATGCTATGCTTCCTTTTCTACCATCCCGTAGCCCCTTTCTGCCTGGGACATACTTCTGGAGGCATAAGCTATCGGCTGTAAATGACTCTTGGCATTAACATGCTGCAGCACACACCCGACCCCATAGGACGACGCATCGCACGTTAAAACAAGTTTCTTACTCGGGTCATATAACGTGAACAGTTTGTTGGAGCATAACAAATTGCGTGGTCTATCAAAAGCCCTTTCCTGGCTGTCCCCCCAGACCCATTCGCGACCTTTGCATAGGAGCACGTGTAGCAGCTCTAACAGCGTGCTCAATTTGGGAATAAAATTACCAAAATAGTTCAGGAGCCCCAGGAACGAACGCAGCTCCGTCGTGTTACGGGGTCTGGGTGCTCTCTGGATCGCTTCCGTCTTGGACGCAGTAGGTCTGATCCCTTCTGCTGCTACCCTCCTCCCTAGGAATTCTACCTCTGGAGCTAAGAAGACCCACTTTGCCTTTTTCAGTCGCAGCCCTACCCGATCCAGTCTGCGTAGCACCTCCTCCAGGTTGTGGAGGTATTCTTCAGTATCGCGACCCATGATGAGGATGTCGTCTTGAAAAACCACCGTCCTTGGAATCGACTTGAGGAGGCTTTCCATATTTTGCTGAAAGATCGCGGCAGCCGAACAAATCCCGAACAGTCATCTGTTATACTCAAACAACCCCTTGTGTGCCGTGATGGTAGTCAGCTTCTTCGACTCACTCGCCACCGGATATCGTCGCAAAGAGGTCCTCCGCTCTCGGTAGCGGGTACTGGTCTTGGAGTGACACCCGATTGATGGTGGGCTTGTAATCGCCACATATCCTGACCGACCCATCCGCCTTGAGCACTGGCACAATCGGGCTCGCCCAGTCACTGAATTCGACTGGCGAGATGATGCCTTCCCTTAGCAGGCGGTCCAATTCGCATTCTATCTTTTCCCGCATCACGTACGGCACCGCTCTGGCCTTGTGGTGTACTGGCCTGGCGTCCGGGTTTATGTGAATCACTACCTTGGCCCCCATGAAAGTGCCGATGCCGGGTTGAAATAATGAGTCAAATTTGTCCAGGACCTGTGAGCATGATACTCACTCCACAGAAGAAATTGCATTGACATCGCCCCATTTCCAGTTCATGACAGCAAGCCAACCCCTCCCCAGTAGTGCGGGACTGTCCCCCGGGACAATCCAGAGTGGCAACCTGTTATCCGAATCTTTGTGGGTCACGACTACCGTGGCGCTGCCTAGCACCGGAATGATCTCCTTTGTATATGTCCGTACCTGTGCATCAATCGGCAATAATTTTGGCCTCCTGGCCTTGGACACCCACAACCTTTCAAACTGTTTGATACTCATCAGAGACTGGCTGGCCCCCGTGTCTAGCTCCATTAATACTGGGATGCCATTGAGGAGCACTTTCATCATTATCGGTGGCGTCCTGGTGCATGAACTGTATATGTGCTCCACGTGAACTTGCTGAACTTCAGCTTCCAGTGAAATCCCCCAGTATTCATTTGGCCTCGTAGAGCTTACATCGGGCCCGTCCTCCTCGTACATCAACCTGGCTGCAGGCTTCTGCACATCCGCGCCAAGTGACCGCTGACGTTGCAGTTTCTGCAGGTATATTGCTGATACCTGCAAGCTCTGGCTGGGTGTTTGCCTCCACGCCTCCAGCATGAGCTGGAGGCCCTGTCGTTGGAAACAAAAGGTCCATTACCAGTCAATCGTCTCTGACTGTCTCTGTAACTGTCCTTAAGCGCACCATTTAACAGGTGTTGATGGCCCCATTACTGGCTGCATTGTCCCTTGCGATGGCATGAATCGCCGTTCAGCTAGCCATTGTCTCTGTTGAATTCCCCCTTTGGGTTCGACTACATGCTGGGGCATGTCCGATTGCCCTTGTCTGCCTAGAGAACTGTGTGCCGCGTTAACAATGTTGACTCCCTGGTCGTTTGCCGCATTTGAGCCAAGATTTTTGTCATACATCATTCTGGTCTCTTCCTCCCCGGAGATAAATGTCTGGGCTATCAGAGCCGCCGCTTCCAAGGTCAAGTCTTTGGTCTCAATCAGTTTCCTGAAAACCCCAGCGTGCCTGATACCCTCAATAAAAAAGTCTCGCAGCATCTCCGCTCTGCATGCATCTGGGAACTTACATAGACTCGCCAGTCGCCAGAGATCTGCCACGAAGTCTGGAACGCTTTGCCCTTCTCACCACCGGTGCGTGTAAAACCGGTGTCTCGCCATGTGCATGCTGCTCGCTGGTTTAAGGTGTTCCCCGATCAACTTACTGAGCTCTTCGACCGTCTTGTCCGCCGGCTTCTCTGGCACTAGAAAGTCCTTCATCAGGAGATGAGCCCTGCGTTTGTCGGCCAAATCCTGTCCCAACTATTCCTTAGTGACAAAACTTTGCTGTGGTCGCTCAATAAAGTCGTCCCAATCATCACCAACACAGTACCTCTCTTCTGTGCTGCTAGTGGCCATGCTCGCGTAGTTTAAATCCCAGTTTCTCGTCGCCAATTATATGTCCTTACTATACAGTATAAATGCACACGAGGCCCATACTTGAGAGAAGGTCACTCTGTGACCAGTTACCTTTATTACCAAGACCTCAAATGATGAAGGTGGGTGGAGCGTCCCCTTTTATACCTGAAAGTCCAGGTTAGAAGTGTCTCCCACAAGTTCACCCCCTTGTGGTCAATGTTCTCAAGGTGTACAACTTAGGTCAGCTTATACATGGGTTACAATGACAGTTGAATACATAACAGATAGGGTGGGTAGTCCTATACGGCAGGAGTGTTTTATGGGCTCCCACATCTCATACGATGGTGAGGGGAGGGGGGTTCCTTTCACACCCACTGGACATGAGTATCCCACCGGATGTCCACCCAGAATTCCGAGCTGGTGTCTCCACTCATCAGGACTGTATGAGTGGGCTTTGAACCCTACACCTTCTGACTCGGAAGTGGGGATTCCATCACTAAGCCAAGGGCTCACTTCCATTTTCAGGTTCATAGTGTGGTGTGAAAAGAAAAAACTAGCAAGAGCGTTTGGAAGTATTTTCAAAATGTTTCCATAAAGTAACTGTGAGGATCTGACCCTACTAATTATGGTAATGAATGCAGGAATATGTTTTTTCAAGGCTATCATGCTTTCAGACTTTGGGGATAGTTTATTAAATGTGTGTTTCAGATCCTGATGCTAAAGCTATTTGAAGCAAGTTCATGTAACTTTCAGCAGTTTTTAATCGTTTTCTCCTCTCTTTTGGGCCTGCCTTGCGTTATATCCCATTCCCAAGCTGAGACAGCGGCCATTCCATTTGCTTGCAGATCTCTGATAATGTTGCTCTTTAAGCAGCCTTATGCGAATTCTCTAAAGTAGCATGGTTAACTGTTCCACTCCTGTTTCCATTTTCAGTGGGAGGAAGTGCCGAGCATGTGCCTATTGCAGATGGGCTATCCAAGATTGTAATTTACCAAAATTCCCTGGATTCTGGGGAGGTCCCAGCAGATTTGAAAACTGCAAATGTAACGCCCCTATTTAAAAAAGGAGGCAGACAAAAAGCAGGAAACTGTAGACCAGTTAGCCTGACATCTGTAGTTGGGAAAATGTTGGAGTCTATTATTAAAGAAGCAGTAGCAGCACATTTGGAAAAGCAAAATTCGGTCAGGCAGAGTCAGCATGGATTTATGAAGGGGAAGTCATGTTTGGAAAATTTGCTGAAGTTCTTTGAGAATGTAATGAACAGGGTGGATAAAGGGGAACCAGTGGATGTGGTGTATTTGGACTTCCAGAAGGCATTTGACAAGATGCCACATAAAAGGTTACTGCACAAGATAAAAGTTCGCAGGGTTGGGGATAATATATTAGCATGGATAGAGGATTGGCTAACAAACGGAGAACAGAGAGTCGGGATAAATGGTTCATTCTCTGGTTGGAAACCAGTAACTAGTGGGGTGCTACAGGGATCAGTGCTGGGACCCCAACTATTTACAATCTATATTAACGACTTGGAAGAAGGGACTGAGTGTAACATAGCCAAGTTTGCTGATGATACAAAGATGGGAGGAAAAGCAATGTGCCAGGAGGACACAAAAAATCTGCAAAAGGACATAGACAGGCTAAGTGAGTGGGCAAAAAATTGGCAGATGGAGTATAATGTTGGAAAGTGTGAGGTCATGCACTTTGGCAGAAAAAAAATCAAAGAGCAAGTTATTATTTAAATGGAGAAAGATTGCAAAGTGCCGCAGTACAGCAGGAACTGGGGGTACTTGTACATGAAACACAAAAGGATAGTATGCAGGAACAGCAAGTGATCAGGAAGGCCAATGGAATCTTGTCCTTTATTGTAAAGGAGATGGAGTATGAAAGCAGGGAAGTCTTACTACAGCTAAAAAAGGTATTGGTGAGGCCACACCTGGAATACTGTAGTTTTGGTTTCCCTATTTACAAAAGGATATACTTGCAGTTCAGAGAAGGTTCACTAGGTTGATTCCGAGGATGAGGGGGATGACTTATGAGGAAAGGTTGAGTAGGTTGGGCCTCTACTCATTGGAATTCAGAAGATTGAGAGGTGATCTTATCGAAACGTATAAGATTATGAGGGGCTTGACAAGGTGGATGCAGAGAGGATGTTTCCATTGGTGGGGGATGTCATGTATGTAATCTTCATGTAACAACACTGCAATACTGTATATACTTGAGAAATGCACACCTTGACTACAGGGGATGAACTTGTGGGAGACACTCCTCACCTGGTCATCCAGGTATATAAAGGGAGGTCCCACGCAGGGTCATCACTTCATGGTCCTATGAATAAAGGTGCAGGTCACAGAGTGACCTTGTCCATTGAATGTGCCTCGTGTGGATTTGTGGTATTGTGTAAGGACTTCACAGTGGCGACGAGAAACGGGAATCAATGACCCACGAGAATGGCCACCGGTAGCACAGAGGAACGGTACTGTGTTGGTGAGGACTGGGATGATTTCATTGAAATTCTCCAGCAGAGCTTTGTCTTGAAGGACTGGCTGGGAGATGCAGCGGCTGACAAGCGAAGGGCTCATCTACTGACCAGCTGTGGATCTAAGACTTACGCACTCATGAAAGACCTGCTAGCACCCGAGAAGCCGGCGGACAAAACCTTTGAAGAGCTCAGCAAGCTAATCAGTGAGTACTTCAAACCGGCGAGCAGCATACACATGGCCCGACACAGATTTTATACCCAACAACGTCGGGAAGGACAGAGCATACCGGATTTCGTTGCAGACCTCCGGCGCTTGGCGAGCCTCTGTAAGTTCACAGACACCTGCAGTGGGGAGATGCTAAGGGATTTCTTTATTGAGGGCATCGGTCATGCCGGGATTTTCAGAAAGTTAATCGAGACCAAGGACTTGACCTTGGAAGCGGCGGCGTTGCTGGCTCAGACTTTTATGGCGGGGGAGGAGGAAACCAAGATAATATACATGCGCAACTCTGACTCCAACGTGGCGATGGATCAGGGGGTCAATATCATAAACGCAACTCAGAGCCCAGCAGGCAGGCAAGGGCAGTTCAACATACCCCAGGCAGCAACAGACCCCAGAACAGGTTTTCAACACAGACAATGGCAGGCTGAACGGACATTCACGCCATCCCAGTGGACAATGCGTTTTGGGATGGGGCCATTGACACCCACTAACAGGGTGCTCAAGAGCAGTCAAAGGGACAATCAGCGAGGAATGCCTGGTAACAGCTCTTTTGTTCACAACAATGGGAATCTCAGTTCATGCTAGAGATGTGGGGGCAGACATGCTGCTAGAACTTGCAGGTTTCAACAGTTCACCTGCAGAAATTGTAACCTCACTGGCCATTTAGCCAGAATGTGCAGGAAGCCTGTAACCAGGCTAATTTATGAGCCGGATGGACCAGAAGAGGAGTCTGCGAGGCAGGATGACACTTGGGGCAAATCAATGGATGCTGAAGTTCAGCGGGTTCATGTGGCAAACATTCACAGCTCATATACCAAGACGCCACCCATGATGATGAAGGTCCTATTAAACGGCATCCCAGTATGCATGGAGCTGGACACGGGGGCCAGCCAGTCACTCATGAGCGTTCAACAATTCGAAAAGCTATGGCCACTCAAAGCCAGCAGACCCAAACTAGAATGCATTGAGACTCAATTACGGACGTACACCAAAGAAATCATTCCAGTGCTAGGCAGTGCAATGTTGGCTGTCACACACAATGGATCAGTGAACCAGCTGCCGCTCTGGATTGTCCCAGGCAATGGTCCTGCACTGTTGGGGAGGAGCTGGCTAGCTGAGATGAACTGGAAATTAGGGGGTGTGCACGCAGTGTCATCTGTGGAGCGAAGTTCATGCTCACAGGTCCTACAGCAATTTGAGTCGCTATTCCAACCTGGCGTCGGGACGTTCAAAGGTACCAAAGTAGTAATACGCATCACCCCGGACGCCAGACCAGTGCACCACAAAGCCAGAGCTGTGCCGTATGTGATGCAGGAGAAAATTGAAAGCGAATTGGACCATTTGCTGAAAGAGGGCGTCATCTCGCCCCGTTGAATTCAGTGACTGGGTGAACCCCATTGTTCCCGTCCTAAAAGCGGATGGCTCGGTCAGGATCTGTGGCGACTACAAGGCCACTATCAACTGGGTGTCATGACAAGACCAATACCCGCTCCCGAGAGTGGAGGAACTTTTTGCCATGCTGGCAGGCGGCAAGCTGTTCACCAAGTTGGACCTCACTTCAGCCTACATGACCCAAGAACTGGCCGACGAATCCAAACTACTGACCACAATCACCACGCACAAGGGACTGTTCGTTTACAACAGGTGCCCTTTTGGCATTCGATCAGCGGCCGCGATCTTTCAAAGAAACATGGAAAGCCTGCTCAAATCCATTCCAGGACGACATCCTCATCACGGGTCGGGACACCGAGGAACACCTCCACAACCTGGAAGAGGTGCTATGCCGACTGGACCGGCTAGGCCTACGACTCAAGAAACCTAAGTGTGTGTTTTTGGCTCCCGAAGTCGAGTTTCTGGGCAGGAGGGTTGCTGCAGACGGGATTCGGCCTACCGAATCCAAAACAGAGGCAATTCGACGAGCGCCCAGGCCCGGAAACACATCGGAGTTGCATTCATTTCTGGGAATCTTGAACTATTTCGGGAACTTTCTGCCAAACTTAAGCACATTGTTGGAGCCGCTACACGTGCTCCTGCATAAGGGTTGTGATTGGGTTTGGGGGGAATGTCAAGAACGGGCTTTCAATCGGGCGCATAACCTACTCTGTTCAAATAAGTTGTTGACCCTGTATGACCCCTGTAAGAAATTGGTTCTGACATGTGATGTATCATCCTATGGGTTTGGGTGCGTGTTGCAGCAGTGCAATGCTGAGGGGCAACTCCAACCTGTGGCTTATGCCTCCAGGTCGCTCTCTCAAGCAGAACGTGCATTTGGGATGGTTGAGAAGGAAGCACTTGATTGTTCTATGGGGTGAAAAAAATGCACCAGTACCTTTTTGGCAGAAGGTTCGAATTAGAAACGGACCACAAGCCGTTAACATCCCTGTTGCCAGACAGCAAGGCTATCAATGCCAATGCGTCAGCTCGCATACAGCGATGGGCTCCCACGCTGGTTGCGTATGACTACACCATATGGCACCGGCCGGGCACTGAAAATTGCGCTGATGCGCTCAGCAGCTTCCACTGGCCACCACTGAGGGGGCAGTGAAGCAAAGCGCTGAGATGGTCATGGCCGTTGAGGCCTTTGACAGCGCAGGCGCCCCCTTCACAGCCCACCAGATCAAAATCTGGACCAACAGAGATCCCCTCCTATCTTTGATTAAGAAATGTATCCTTACTGGGGATTGGGCGCCCGCACACGGAGCATACTCTGAGGAGGTCAAACCGTTTCACAGGCGGATGGATGAGCTCTCCATCCAAGCCGACTGCCTACTATGGGGCAGCCGGGTAGTCATGCCCCAGAGAGGCAGGGAAGCTTTCATCAGGGAACTCCACAGCGAGCACCCAGGCATCGTACTGATGAAGGCCATTGCCCGGTCACACGTTTGGTGGCCGGGAATTGATTCAGACCTGGAATTTTGTGTTCGCAGGTGCACGACGTGTGCTCAGCTGGGAAATGCCCCCAGGGAGGCCCCGCTCAGCACGTGGCCCTGGCCCACCAGGCCATGGTCACGCATTCACGTAGACTACGCGGGCCCGTTCATGGGGAAAATGTTTCTCGTTGTAGTTAATGCGTACTCAAAATGGATCGAGTGCATCATTTTGAATTCGTGCACAACATCCACCACCGTGGAGAGTCTACGTGCGGTCTTTGCGACCCACGGTTTGCCAGACATCCTTGTTAGCGATAATGGTTTCACTAGCTACAAATTCCAGGAGTTCATGTCGGGTAATGGCATCAATCATGTCAGGACAGCACCACTCAAGCCGGCCTCCAATGGCCAGGCGGACCGTGCGGTCCAAATCATAAAACAAGGCATGCTCAGGATTCAAGGACCCTCCCTTCAATGCCGCCTATCGCGCCTCCTGCTGGCCTATAGGTCCCGACCGCCCGTGGAGCTCCTTATGAAACGTACACTTAAAACTCGGCTGTCCCTCATTCATCCTGTCTTGTCCGACATTGTTGAAGGCAAACGCCAGTCCCAATATGAGTACCATGACCGTAATTCAAGGGGGAGATGTATAGAAATTGGTGACCCCGTATTTGTTCTCAATCACACTTTGGGGACCAAATGGCTTGAAGGTACTGTAATAGACAAAGAGGGGAATAGGGTCATAGTGGTTAAACTTAACAATGGGCAGATATGCCGCAAGCATCTGGACCAAGTAAAAAAAAAGGTTCAGCATGGACTCTGAGGAACCTGAGGAAGATCATGAGATGGTATTCACACCACCGCCAGTGAACGAGCAACAAGAACATTCAGCAGCATGCACAGCCAGAACAGGCCGGAATCACCACAGGGGACAGAGACGCAGGCCAAGGCTCAACAGCCAGAGCTCCAACTGCGGCGCTCCACGAGGGAGCGCAGACCACCCGAAAGACTGAACCTGTGATCCCAATAAGACGTTGGGGGGGGGGGGGGAGGTGATGTTATGTATGTAACCTTCATGTAACAACACTGCAATACTGTATATACTTGAGAAATGCACACCTTGACCACAGGGAGTGAACTTGTGGAAGACACTCCTCACCTGGTCATCCAGGTATATAAAGGGAGGTCCCACGCAGGGTCATCATTTCTTGGTCCTGTGAATAAAGGTGCAGGTCACAGAGTGACCTTGTCCATAGAATGTGCCTCGTGTGGATTTGTGGTATTGTGTAAGGACTTTACATGGGAGACTAGAACTAGAGGGCACAATCTTAGAATAAGGGGCCGCCCATTTAAAATAGAGATGAGGAGAAATTTCTTCTCTCAGAGGATTGTAAATCTGTGGAATTCGCTGCCCCAAAGAGCTGTGGAAGCTGGGACATTGAATAAATTTAAGACAGAAATAGAGTTTCTTAAACGATACAGGGATAAGGGGTTATGCGGAGTGGGCGGGGAAGTGGAGCTGAGTCAGCCATGATCTTATTGAATGGCGGAGCAGGCTCGAGAGGCCGTATGGCCCATTCCTGTTCCTATTTCTTATGTTCTTATTTATGTTCTTATTAGCAGTCAAGTCTATGAAATTGAGCCCATCATCCACCATTTTATGACACAGTGCATCACCACACCCACACACTGGACTACCAGCAGTAAGTAGATTCTTGCAGCATACATTCCTGTGTAACACCAGTCATTTCTTTCCTTTTCTGCAGGGATTTACCTATTTACTGAAGCAATACTAATATCAAAAATGTCTATGCAAATCTGAGAGATGAGCGCTGTTATTATCTGAAGCCTAGTACAACGATCTATGTCAGAATGACTGTTACAAAGAAAAACATACATCAATCAAGCTTTCTTATGTTAGGTTATACCTAGATTCCCAAAGTGTAAATGCTTTATTACCCGCTTGCTCCTGCAGACGTGAGGCTGAGTACACAACTGCAACCTCCTCATCTGATGTCATGCAGTTTATAGAAAAATACTGTCCATGAAGGAAGTCACGTTGGGTAAATGTTGATTACGTCTGTGTACGTGTTATAAATAAGTAGATTGGTGCAACAGTTCCGTTATTATCGAATGGTCCTTTGTATACACTGCAAAAAGTAAGTAATTTTCTGCTTTGCACTATTTGGAGGAAAGGCCTGATACCTTGCTGTGTAACATGAAAATCTGGGTAAGAATTCAGAAGACTTAGATGGATAAACTGTCCGAACATGTAATGTTTGATAAAAGGTGGCTATTTCTTCAGATTTGTATCCAGTGTAAATGCTGATTTAATCAATACTTTTGTGGTGTCTTCAGAGCACAATTTTGTTAAATCCTGGAATGAAAATCTGGAAATGATGTTCCAAGAAAAAGTGATTAAAATACCCAGTATTTATTTTGTTGTTGTTTGCAACGGGTGTTCTTGATCACAAAAATCTGAGCCATGTTATTTATGTAATTATTAAGCTTATTTTGGATGTCTTAATTTTTCATTAAGAGTGATCCCAACACCATAGAAAATGATCTTGTTCGGAACACCGTGTAAAATAATAATTTTCAGAATATGGCGGTGGCCAAAACACTTATTGGAAATAACCAAAATGATCACAAGATATTTTCAAAACCAAGACTGATTTTGTAAAGTTAAAGGCTAACAAAATATTTCCAAACTGCACATTGAGGTTTATTGTTTTAAATGCACTTCCCTCCCTGGTGTGTAATTAATATTCACTAGGAGCTGTTGTTGTTGTGTACCGTGATTGCTGCTGTTATTCAGCCGGTTATTGGTTAGGTTCCTCTGATTAATCAATCATATAAAGAACAATGAATAGCTGGGAATGATTATGCTACAATAATAGAACTGGGTGCTTGAGATAAACTGAGAGCAAAAGTCTTTTTTTATACCACCGTATGTCACTGTGCTGCATCTCAATGATACACCATGATGCTTGCACAAAACAATAGCAACAGAATCCTTTCAAGTTTATCTAGCAGTAAACTGCAATCGATTACTGGGAAATCATATATCTAATTAGCAAAAGAGTTCGTGTCGATTACAAATTAAATGATTGCTTAATCAACTTCTCAGCAAATCAGACCGGATGCTTTCTGCTGACGAGGCCCTAAGCTCTGGAACTCCCTCCCTAAACCTCTCTGCCTCTCGACCTCTCTCCCCTCCTTTAAAACGCCTCTAAAAACTTACCTCCCTGACCAAGCTTTTGGTCATCTGCCCTAATTTCTCCTTATGTGGCTCGTTGTCAAATGTTTTTGTCTTATAGCACTTCTGTGAAGCGCCTTAGGATGTTTTACTATGTTGAAGGCACTATATAAATACAAGTTGTTGCTGTTATTGGATGAACAGGGTACAGTCAAATACAGACACTAGATCAAGGTATTGAAATTCTGCTTTACAGGGTGAGAAAACAATACAAACATTTCAATTAGACTTATCAGTTGATCCCATTGCCATCTTAAAGTTACAGCTCCCAAAATCCTACATGTCCCACGCCAGGAATTCTGCCGCTGTCCCCAGTCCAATTCCCAGGGTCACGGGCATTACCATTGTTATGTATGTAACTATGTAATACTTGCCACCAGAGGGCGCGACTGTTGGAGTCCTAATGGTCACCTGCACACACGTGCAGGGCCAGTATAAAAGGTTGGCTGCCATGTTGTTTAAGCACTCTGGAGTTGTAATAAATAACATTAAGGTCACACTAAGTTTAGCTCACAGTATTCAGCCTTGTGGAGTTCTTCTATACATAACTATTGGCGACGAGTAACAGAATACGAACCTTCACGCAACCATGGCTGCCATTGGAATATTAGAGAGATTCGTAGAGGGTGATGATTGGGAAGTCTTCGTCGAGTGTCTCGACCAGTACTTCATGGCCAATGAGCTAGAAGGAGACCCTAACGCGGTCAAGCGCAGGGCAGTTCTCCTCACCATCTGTGGGTCTAAAATATACGGCCTCATCAAGAATCCGCTCGCACCGACAAAACCAACGGAGAAGAAATATACAGAGTTGTGCACGCTAGTTCGGGACCACCTCAAGCCGAAGGAGAGTATTCTCATGGCCAGGTATCATTTTTACACGCACCATCGCTCTGGGGGCCAGGACGTGGCGGATTATGTCGCCGACCTGAGACGCCTTGCGGAACCTTGTGATTTTGGAGCTGCGTTGGGGAAAATGCTGTGGGACCTTTTCATGCTGGGCATCAGCCACGAGGTCATTCTTCAAAAGCTGCTGGCTGCCGAAACCCTAGACCTGAGCAGTGCCATCGCGATCGTCCAGGCATGCAGGGCCACGGACGATAACACCAAACAGATATCTTCTCAACATCGAAGCTCACCGGCAAGTATTGTGCATAAAATGACATCGCTAGCAGGCCGAACTATATATGGCAGGGCCTATACATCTGCGGCTGCAAGACCTGTGATGACTCAGAGTCTGCCATCGGGGGTGAATGTGAATCCATTAGCACCGTGTTGGCATTGCGGGGGTAATCATCGGGCCCATCAATGTCGATTCAAGCACTATGTGTGCAAAGGCTGCACAACAATGGGGCACCTCCAGCGAATGTGCAAACGTGCTGCGACGCACCACGTGGCAGAGGATGATCGATCCGACACGGATCACAGGCAACTCAACCCGAGGAAGAAGTGCGTGGGGTACATACCTTCACCACCAAGAGCCTTCCTATAATGCTGAAAGTCAAATTAAATGGAGTTCCAGTATCCATGGAGTTGGACATGGGTGCAAGTCAGTCAATAATGAGCCAGAAGGCTTTCAAGAAACTGTGGGGCAATAAAGCACAAAGGCCCAAACTGAGCCCGATTAATGCAATGCTGCGCACCTACACCAAAGAGCTCATACCTGTCATTGGAAGTGCGGCAGTGAAGTTATTATATGATGGAGCTGTGCATGATCTAGCATTGTGGATTGTTCCAGGCAATAGCCCAACACTGTTTGGCAGAAGCTAGCTAGAAAAGATTAGATGGAATTGGAACAACATCAAAGCACTATCTTCAGTGGATGATGCCTCGTGTGCTCAAGTGCTGAGCAAGTTTCCCTCGATATTCAAACAAGGCATCAGCTACTTCACAGGCACCAAGGTACAGATCCATCTAGGCCCTGATGCACTGCCCGTCCATCACAATGCTTGAGCGGTTCCATACATGATGAGGGAGAAAGTTGAGATTGAACTGGACAGACTCCAACGCGAAGGAATCATATCATCAGTCGAGTTCAACGAGTGGGCCAGTCTAATTGTTCCGGTGTTGAAAAGCGATGGCATGGTCAGAATCTGTGGAGACTACAAGGTAACAATTAACCGAGTCTCACTACAGGACCAGTACCCGCTGCCCAAGGCAGATGACCTGTTCGCAACGTTAGCAGGGGGGATGTCATTCACCAAGTTGGATCTAGCCGCCTACATGATACAGGAGCTGGCTGAATCTTTGAAAAGACTGAAGTGCATCAACACACACAAAGGACTGTTTTTTTACTACAGGTGCCTTTTCGGGATTCGCTCGGTTGCAGCCATTTTCCAGAGAAACATGGAGAGTTTGCAGAAATCTGTTCCGCGCACCATTGGGTTTCAAGACGACATCCTGATTACCGGTCATGACACCATCGAACACCTACACAACCTGGAAGAGGTACTAAGTCGCCTAGACAGAGTGGGACTCAGGCTGAAATGCTCCAAGTGTGTTTCCTGGCGCCAGAAGTTGAATTTTTGGGGAGAAGGATTGCAACAGATGGCATCAGGCCCACGGACTCAAAGACAGAGGCCAAGAAAGAATGCACCCAGACCACAGAATATGACGGAACTGCGTTCGTTCCTGGGACTCCTCAACTATTTCGGTAACTTTCTACCTGGGTTGAGCACGTTGTTAGAGCCTTTGCGCATAAGGGTGATGACTGGGTTTGGGGCAAATCTCAAGACACAGCCTTTGAGAAGGCCAGGAACCTGCTATGTTCAAATAAGTTACTTGTGCACTATGACCCATGTAAACGTTTAGTGCTAGCTTGTGACACCTCATTGTACGGGGTCGGCTGTGTATCGGGCAACCTCCAACTGGTTGCATATGCGTCTAGAAGTCTGTCTAAGGCTGGGAGAATCTATAGTATGGTCATGAAAGAGGCGTTAGCATGTGTATGGGGTTAAGAAAATGCACCACGACCTATTTGGACTTCAGTTTGAGCTTAAAACTGACCACAAGCCGTTCATTTCGCTGTTTTCAGAGAGCAAAGGTATAAACACCAATGCTTCGCCCCGCATCCAAAGATGGGCACTAACCTTATCCGCTTATGACTATGTTATCCGCCACAGACCAGGCACTGAAAACTGTGCCGATGCTCTCAGCTGGCAACCATTACCCATCACCGGGGTTGAAATGGCCCGCACACTTGCTACTGGTCATGGATGCTTTTGAGAGCGAGGGGTCACCCGTCACGGCTTGCCAAATCAGGATCTGGACCAGCCAGGATCCTGTGCTATCGTTAGTAAAGAGTTGTGTCCTAAATGGGAATGAGTCGGCCATTCCCAAGGAAATGCAAGGTGAAATTAAGCCGTTTCACTGACGCAAAGATGAAATGTCCACCCAGTCGGATTGTCTCTTATGGGGTAATCGCGTGGTTTTGCCAAAAAAAAGCAGGGAAACGTTTATACCCGACCTACACAGTACCCACCCAGGCATTGTCATGATGAAGGCAATTGGCAGGTCGCATGTTTGGTGGTCCGGAATTGACTCAGACTTGGAGTCATGCGTGCATCAGTCCAACACTTGCTCACAACTGAGCAATGCACCAAGGGAGGCTCCACTGAATCTGTGGTCATGGCCCTCCAAACCGTGGTCCAGGATCCACGTAGATTTTGCCGGCCCGTTTCTAGGAAAGATGTTTTTAGTTGTAGTGGATTGAATGCATAATCATGTCATCCAGCACGTCCACAGCCACCATTGAAAGCCTCCGGGCCATGATCGCCACCCATGGCTTGCCCGGCGTCCTTGTCAGTGACAATGGACCGTGTTTCACCAGCTCGGAATTCAAAGAGTTTCTGACCCGCAATGGCATCAAGCATCTCAGATCTGCTCCATTTAAGCCCGCGTCTAGCAATCAAATGGAGCGGGCAGTCCAAACAATCAAGCAGAGCATGAAACGCGTGATGGACAGCTCCCTGCAGACCTGCTTGTCTCGCATTCTGCTCAGTTACTGCGACCCCACTCATTCATCTGGGTTCCCCCGGCAGAATTTTTAATGAAGAGAGCCCTCAAAACCAGGCTCTCCCTAGTCCACCCGGATCTTAATGATCACGTGGAAACCCAGCGACACCGACTGAACATGTACCACAATCGTGCGGCTGTCTCACGTGACATTGATGTTAACGACCCTGTGTTTGTCCTGAATTATGGTCATCGTCCCAAGTGGGTTGCTGCCACTGTTTTGGCCAAGGAATGGAATAGGGTGTTTACAATCAAACTGTTAAATGGCCAAACATCGCCATCGACGATCCACCAACACACACCTAACCAGCAATCGACTTCGCTGTCAATCACGAGGATGAACCCACCGTTCCTGACAGTCCGGTCAGACCGGCCGCGATGCAGTGCAGCAATGTCCCGACCAATTCACACACGCCAGGGTTTGAACTTAGACGATCAACCAGGGAGCGAAAGGCTCCGGATCGCCTCAACTTGTAAATAACTTGTACCGAAGACTTGGGGGGGGGGGGGAGTGATGTTATGTATGTAACTATGTAATACTTGCCACCAGAGGGCGCGACTGTTGGAGTCCTAATGGTCACCTGCACACACGTGCAGGGCCAGTATAAAAGGTTGGCTGCCATGTTGTTTAGGCACTCTGGAGTTGTAATAAATAACACTAAGGTCACACTAAGTTTAGCTCACAGTACTCAGCCTCGTGGAGTTCTTCTATACATAACAACCATAAAGTGAGCAGGCCCACGTACAATTAGCAGTGTAGCTCGGACAGCCGCTAGAAGTAGGGAACAGAAATCTGTGGTGTACTCAGGCCACTAGGCAGGATTGGCGGGAAATCAGAATGAAGAGGAAATCTTTTTTTAAATCATGGCCGTTTTTCAGAAAGGCTGGGTTCCTTTCACTTTGTGACTAGATACAATAAGGGAACCTACCTTTTATCAATGCAGCATGCCTCACTTTTGACAGGCTATAGTCCTGGTAAATACTATATGCCTGCTTCATGCAGTGATACAGTAGACAGTGGGGGGTGGTGCATGGCAGCAAGGGTGCAACAGGCATGAAGCTGGCAAGAATTCCACTGGATGATATCATCTCACAGTCTCACCTCCTTTCATGATGTCACTAGCAAAGGATGCAGACTCCAAGCACCAATGTTTAAGGAAACCCCAACACAGACCCAAAAGGATAGGACCTGACCCCAAATCCAATCCAATAATGCTCTAGATCAGCTTAAATGATTGAAGATTTTCAGGGCTTAATGGTTAATTAAGTGTAACTATTTTGAACTCGCGTTTTCAATCTTTAACTTAACTGTTACTTCTATGTTGACCAAAGATTGACATCAAAGTGCATATTTAATACAATACACATCTGACACAGAGTAAATGTTATTGGGAAGGTCATAGAAGAGAGACAACAACTACAAAACTATGGAGAAACAAAGAGTGATAGACGTGGAAGAAACTCAATGAAGAATTGGAACTGGGGGTCATGTTTCAGGATTTCTGATTATGCCACCACAGGGAAACCTTGGTGTAATATATGCTATAAAAAGTTCTATTGAGTTAAATTCACAGGGTCTGGGAGATATACATTAGGATTCAGGCAAGGACTCTGAGTCAGAAGGCTTCAGACAATAAAAGTTAGTTTGGACATTTCAGTAACCTTTAACATCTATTCTGGTTCAAATGACTCAATTGATTTGAACTCAGTAGGAATAGATGCCAGTATAACAGAAAACAGAAACGCTCGGCAGGTCAGTCAATGTCTGAGAACATCCAGGTTAACGTTTCAGGTCTAGTCCTTCATCACAACTGTTTGACAAGTGTCCAAACCTAAAACATTACCATCTGTTCTGTCCACAGATGTTGCCTGACCAGCTGACTGTTTCCACCATTGTCTGTTTTTGTTTCAGAATTCTAGCATCTGTCTTTCAGATAAGATGTTAAACCAAGCCACTATCTGCCATTTCAGGGCGATTTAAAAGATCCCATGGCACTCCTCAAAGGAGAGCAGGGGAGTTTTCATGATATCCCTCAACCAACATTACAAAAAAAACAAAAAAATGTAACTTGCTATTAATCTATTCAAAATAAATGTAAACTTTAATCTCTCCAGCAGAAGAAAGGTAATATATTGTATTAATTAAATAAATTAAGACAATACAATTGAGAAAGGGACCACCAATCACATTGCACTTGATATTTAGCATTTTGAAATTCAGTAATAAGGGTTAAGACATTAACAGGGCATTCATTTCATTGCTGTTTTTGGGACCATGGTGTGCATAAATGGCTGCCACATTTCTCTATATTACAGCAGTGACTATACTTTAAAAGTACTTCATTGGCTGTGAAGTGCTTTGGGATGCTCTGAGGTCATGAATGGTACTATATAAATGCAAGTTCTTTCTATCTTAACATCTGCAGCTTTTAGCTTTTTGTGTGGTTGCCAGGGTGAAGTAGTGAGATTCCACTACCTAGGTCAGAATGAACAAACAGAGAGAGAGAAGCCTGTGTTCGGGGCAAGTCTGACAAAGGCTGCAACAAGACAGCTTTTGGCCTGAGCTGGGAATTAAGATAAAAGAGGTCAATTTTCCCAACTAGAAGCTGATCCGAAAGGAAATAAAACAGAACGTGAATATTTTGTCCATTATTTTGTGTCATTATGGGAAGTATTTTAGAAGAAGATTTTTAAAATTTGGAATTTCTACTATAGTTCTGTCACATGTAATCTAGGAAGTAAACCAGTTTCTTGACCTGTCATTAGTTTACCAGAGTAGTCAGTGCTGCCTATTGAAAGATTGGAAGTGCTAATGTGGAGACACATGCAAGTTTAAGCTATCATTCCACTCCGCCCGAAACGGGGTGCTCTCACCCCATTTCGATGGTACTTACCGCAGCTGCGATTCAGGTCGTCTCTTGAGCGACATTCGATTCTTTGTTGTTTTTTTTTCCTTGGTTCCAGAAGTTGCTCTTAATGGGAGTGGTGACAAGACCGAAGAGGCGGATACGGGGTGGTGGCAACATCTGAGGGGCGGAGGTTGGGGACGGTGCGGATGATGTCATCACGGTGCCACGTCACGATGGCTCTCCCCTTCACTTAAAGGGGAGAGCCTCCACAATTTTAAAACTTCGGCCTACTGGGCCACCTCTGGCCTGGTACCCAAGAGGGGGGTGCCAGGCTGCCTGTTGGCGGGCTAGCCGAACCCAGGGGCATACTTGTCGGGCCGATATAGCAGTCAGCCGACAAAAAAAAACATAGCGGCAGCGGCAGTGCTCCCTCCCCTTTAATTGAAGCAGCGCTGCCATTGCAGAAGGCCACCGCCTCACTCGACCACCGGGAAAAAACAGGTTTTGGCGCCGCTGGGCGGGTGGAAGATTTTCGGAGGGGAATGTCGCCATCGGTGGGCGGGGGTAGATCAGCGACGAGCATGGTGTAAACACGCTTACCACAGATCAACAGCAGCAGAGCGGTGGGTGGGGTGGTGGGGGGGGTGGAACGGGGCACAGCCGGGATAACTCGGGAGGGCAATTGGGCTATCAGCGGCCATTCCACAAAATGTCGGCGGCCACTCCACTCCGCAGCATGGCTGCTGATTTGCGGTGGTAACAGGCCTTAAGGAGAGGGGCAATTTCGGACCCATTGTTTCAGTCATATAAGTAGACATTGGGGTGTGTGAGTCAAAGCCTGAACATAAAGGATGTGCAAGCCACTTACAGGAGTCACTGAAGCCACTGAATCCAAAAATGTATCTGTGATAGACCTCGAATTTATAACTGGAGCAACATATGAGAAGTACACTGAAGGACTGCACATGGGGGAAACATGCTGAGGAAATGAAGCTGAGGGAAATCCACTAAAGACTGGAAATAGGAGCAGGAGTAGGCCATTTGGCCCTTCGAGCCTGCACTGCCATTTAATTAGATCATGGCTAATCTGATCTTGGGCTCAACTCCACTTCCCCGCCCGCTCCTCATAACCCTTTATTCCCTTATCGCTCAAAAATCTGTCTATCTCCGCCTTAAATATATTCAATGACCCAGCCTCCACAGCTCTATGGGGCAGAGAATTCCATGGATTTACAACCCTCTGAGAGAAGAAATTCCACCTCATCTCAGTTTTACATGGGCGGCCCCTTATTCTGAGGCTATATTCCCTAGTTTTAGTTTCCCCCATGATCGGATCACCCTTGATTGTATTGAATTACGGAGCAGGCTCGAGGTGCCATATGGCCTGCTCCTGCTCCTATTTCTTATGTTCTTATGTTCTTATGACTGGAAATATCCTCTCTGCATCCACCTTGTCGAGCCCCCTCATTATCTTATATGTTTCAATAAGATCACCTCTCATTCTTCTGAACTCCAATGAGTATAGGCCCAACCTAGTCAACCTATCTTCATAAGTAAACCCCCTCATCTCCAGAATTAACCTCGTGAACCTTCTCTGAACGGCCTCAAATGCAAGTATATCCTTCCTTAAATACGGAGACCAAAACTGTATGCCAGGTGTGGCCTCACCAATACCCTATACAGTTGCAGCAGGACTTCTCTGCTTTTATACTCTATCTCCTTTGCAATAAAGGCCAACATTCCATTTGCCTTCCTGATTACTTGCTGTACCTGCATACTAATGTTTTGTGTTTCATGCACAAGGACCCCCAGGTCCCTCTGTACTGCAGCACTTTGCTATTTTTCTCCATTTAAATTATAATTTGCTTTTCTATTTTTTCTGTCATTTTACCACATTATACTCCACTTGCCAAATGTTTGCCCACTCACTTAGCCTGTCTATATCCTTTTGTGTCCTCCTCACAATTTGCTTTCCCATCCACCTTTGTATCATCAGCAAACTTGGCTACATTACACTTGGTCCCTTCATCCAAGTCATTAATGTAGATTGTAAATAGTTGAGACCCCAGCACCGATCCCTGCAGCACCCCACTACTTGATGTTTGCCAACTGGAAAATGACCCATTTACCCCGACTCTCTGTTTTCTGTTAGTTAGCCAATCCTCTATCCATGTTAATATATTACATCCAAATTCGTGAACTTTTATCTTGTGCAGTAACCTTTTATGTGACACCTTATCGAATGCCTTCTGGAAATCCAAATACACAACATCCACTGGTTCCCCCTTAACCACCCTGCTCGTTACATCCTCACAGAACTCCAGCAAATTTATCAAACATCATTTCCCTTTCATAAAACCATGCTGACTCTGCTTGATTGAATTATGCTTTTCCAAATGTTCCGCTACTGCTTCCTTAATAATGGACTCCAGCATTTTCCTAATGACAGATGTTAGGCTAACTGGTCTATAGTTTCCTGCTTTTTGTCTGTCTCCTTTTTTAAATAGGGGCGTTACATTTGCGGTTTTCCAATTCGATGGGACAGCCCCAGAATCCAGAGAATTTTGGTAGATTACAACCAATGCATCCACTATCTCTGCAGCCACTTCTTTTAAGACCCTAGGATGTAAACCATCAGGTCCAGGGGACTTGTCTGCCTTTCGTCCCATTATTTTACCAAGTACTTCTTCATTAGTGATCGTGATTGTATTAAGTTCCTCCCTCCCTATAGCCCCTTGGTTATCCACTATTGGGATGTTTTTAGTGTCTTCCACCATGAAGACCGATACAAAGTATATGTTCAACATCTCTGCCATTTCTTTGTTCTCTATTATTAATTCCCCAGTCTCATCCTCTAGGGGACCAACATTTACTTTAGTCACTCTTCCTTTTTATATACCTGTAGAAGCTTTTACTATCTGTTTTTATATTCCGTGCTAGTTTATTTTCATAATCTATCTTTCCTCTCTTTATCATTTTTTTAGTCCTTCTTTGCTGGCTTATAAAAGTTTCTCAATCCTCTGGCCTCCCACTAGTCTTGGCCACATTGTATGCCCTTGTTTTCAATTTGATAACATCTCTTATTTCCTTAGTTATCCATGGATGGTTATCCCTTCTCTTACAGTCTTTCCTTCTCATTGGGATATATTTTTGTTGTGAGTTATGAAATATTTCCTTAAATGTCTGCCACTGTTCATCAACCGTCCCATACTTCAATCTATTTTCGCAGTCCACTTTAGCCAACTCTGCCTTCATACTTTTGTACTCTCCTTTATTTAAGATTAGGACACTGGTTTGAGGTCGAACTTTCTCACCCTCAAACTAAATTTGAAATTCAACCATGTTATGGTCACTCACTCCTAGAGAATCCTTTACTAGGAGATGGTTTATTAATCCTGTCTCATTACACAATACCAGATCTAAGATAGCCTGTTCTCTGGTTGGTTCCACAACTTACTGTTGAAGGAAACAATCCCGGATACACTCTGTGAACTCTTCCTCAAAGCCACCCTAGCCAATTTGCTTTGTCCAATCATTATGAAGGTTAAAATCGCCCATGATTATTGCTGTTCCTTTTGTACAAGCCTCCATTATTTCTTGATTTATACTCCGTCCAACAGTGTAGCTACTGTTAGGGAGCCTATAGACTATGCCCACCAGCGACTTTTTCCCCTTATTATTCCTTATTTCCACTCAAACTGATTCAACATCTTGATCACCTGAGCCAATATCGTATCTCACTAACGCACTGATCTCATTCTTTATTAACAGTGCTACACCACCTCCTTTTCCTTTCTCTGTCTGTCCTTCTGAATTGTCAAATACCCCTGAATATTTAGTTCCCAGTTACGGGCATCTTGCAATCATGTCTCTCTAATGGCTATCAGATCATACCCATTTGTATCTATTTGTGCCGTCAACTTATCTATTTTGTTACGAAGGCTGCGTGCACATTGAAGGACAGCGGATGAGAGTAACATAGTGAAAGTGGCACCTATCGCCTGATGGCTTTAATCTTGTGATAGAATATGTTTCAAGAGCCTCATACAATAAAAAAAACATTTTAAAGAGGCCACTTTCACCAAAATAAGACCATTCGAAGTATTGCTGCATTATTGGTCTTTCATACTCATGCAAATGTCCCATAACAAATCAAAATCATTGCCAGTAAAAGACATGTGGTCATCACGGGCATGTTTAGTAATTCTGATCATTTCCAAAAATAAGTTTTGTTTGCAGAAAACTCGCATTCAGAGTGAATCTGATTAGTCCAATTGGCTATCAACAAGTTGCACCAAATTCATGTTTTGTTATGTGCTCAACATTCTGCAGCTGAAACAGGTTCACTGACTTAGTACGCTATTTAAACCAAGTCTTATACCAGTATTTAAATCTAATTTCCTGAAAATGTGAAAAGTAATTGTACATTTAAACTGCACTACACAGTAGCACCATAACAGTGATAGCAAATCCTTAGGTGAACTTTAATCTTAAAAAACGGGTGGGTTTGGAGCATGGGGATATTAAATTGTTAAAAAATGGGATTCCCAACCTGATCCCGCCTCCAATCCGCCCACTTCCGGTTTTGACAGGGGCGGGCGACCAACCCGCTCCCAGGGGGCGGAACGTCAATTTAAATATTCTAATGAAGCTGGAAGCCTCTATTTTAGCCTCCGTTCTGTTTTTAACTGCATGTGGATAGGTTTCGTGAAACCCAGCAGTTACAGCAAGGCGGGGACCGCTGGATCCAGGAGGTAAGGGATTTTATACCAACTCCTGGATCCAGGGTCCCTACCTAACCCACCCCGCGATTGGAAAGCCCCCCACAAGGCCTCCGATCACCTTCCCAGGCACTCCCCCCCCACCCTCCCCTCCAGCGATGATGCTCAGGCCGGCCACGATCCTCAGGTGGCTGGCCACGCTCTTCTCTTCGCCCCCCCCCCTGCGCTCCCCCCGCCACCCTTAACCGGCCCTGATCCTCTCTCTTTCTCTTCCCACCCCATCCCGATCCTCTGCCTGACCCCCGATCCTCTCTTCTCCCCTCGCTCAATCCATTTAACAGCCCAGCCCCCACACCAGCCCTCCTTTCCTCCTCTCTGCAGCCGCAGGCCTACCCGCCCGCAGCCAAGATGCCTCTCAACCTGGCTGGTTGTGGGCGAGAAACCAAGGCCTCACATGCAAATTAGGCCCTGCCATTAAAGTTGGCTGGACTTGGGTTTCCCAACCGCCTCGGAGCCCCCAGCTCCAACCCGCTTTCCTCCACAAAATTCCGTCCAAAATGTCTACTTTTGTTAGTCTGGGAGTTCCACGTAAGATCACTCGAAGTGGTTTCTACGTATACATTAAAAGTAGAATTACTCAATGTGCTGTGAATTCAAATTTTGAGTCAGAATAAGTTTTCCAGCAAATATGCTTTACTTTCATTTAGGAAATCAAAAAGGATCTTCCATATATTTTTAGCTGCAGATTTAGTTCCGTTTTCCACTTCATTTCCTATGATTTATCCTTAATCACTGCTAAATGGTTCAGTAAGCAGTTATGAATCTTACAATGGGCACCATTTGTGTATTTATAGAGAGAAACTACTCTGGCTGTTGAGTACAAGATGGGGGTTATTTTTGCATTACTGTTGAGTAATGTTGGGTTTTCCTGTGAACGAAAAGTTTGTTTGCTCGTGACACAAATTCCTATAGAGGCTTTGTGCTGTACATTTTGTTCCAGCCCAAGTCCTGCTTTTATCTTTAAGTGCCTCTGAAATGTCAAATAAGGGAGAGCTTCCAAAATTCAGCAGCCCTAGCTTTATTCTCTGTTTTTCTCCAAAACAGATCTGGCTCGAGGTCGGTGTTGATTGCTGCTCATAATTATGTGGAGACCCCAACAGTGAATCAGTGTTAGTGACAGGTTGTTTTGTTAACTGGCTGAATCAGCATGGACAGCAGCCAGCACCAAAATAAGTGAAGTGCCAGAAGAGGAAGGGGCGTTCACTGTGCAGAGGCACAGAGGACCCCACAGGAGAACACACAGAATGTGCCACTACCATTGCCACAGAACTAATGGATCCCATGGGCTCTCAGAGGATCTGCTTGCTCTCAGATTGTCAGAGCTTGATCGATATAATTAAAAAAGGACCTCACTGCCCTTGGGTGGGTGTCCCGCTTGCCTGCTCAAAAGAGCAGGTTACAATTGCAACACAGCGGATGCCGGCATGGTCAGCGGGTCATAAGTCGTAGTAGCCATTTTAACTGCCTGCGCGCCTGGCAGACAGAGTTAAAATCAACCCTATCTTTTTCTTTTCCCTGGGAATTCTCTTTGGTCAGTTCACCCATATAAGCAATGACTGTGGTCAGGCACATTCTGGGCTGACAGGATGTTAATGTTTAAAAGGAAAGTTACATTTTTATTTGGAGCATAAATAAAGGTAGACATTGGCTCTAGTTTGTGAGTGTTAAACCTTTTTGCACTTTATTGTGCAGTTTCTTTTTGGAAGTTTTTATCTCAGATTTTTGGCAGCTACATTTTTCATTGTTACAATGGATATTCCTTTTTTGTATTATTAGGTGGAAGAAAAGGATAAAAGAACAGGGTACAATGCAGATTTGCTAGCACCATTACAAAAGCAAAATACTGCGGATGCTAGATATCTGAAATTAAAAACTGAAAATTAAAGCACATGGTATTGGGGGTAATGTACTGACGTGGATAGAGAACTGGTTGCAGACAGGAAGCAAAGAGCGGAAATAAACAGGTCCTTTTGAGAATGGGTGGCAGTGACTAGTGGGGTACTGCAAGGTTCAGTGCTGGGACCCCAGCTATTTACAATATACATTAATGATTTAGATGAAGGAATTGAGTGTAATATCTCCAAGTTTGCAGATGACACTAAGCTGGCAGTATGAGCTGTGAGGAGGAGCTAAGAGGCTGCAGGGTGACTTGGACAGGTTAGGTGAGTGGGCAAATGCATGGCAGATGCAGTATAATGTGGATAAATGTGAGGTTATCCACTTTGGTGGCAAAAACACGAAGGCAGAATATTATCTGAATGGTGGCAGATTAGGAAAAGGGGAGGTACAACGAGTCCTGGGTGTCATGGTACATCAGTCATTGAAAGTTGGCATGCAGGTGCAGCAGGCGGTGAAGAAGGCAAATGGCATGTTGGCCTTCATAGCGAGAGGAATTGAGTACAGGAGCAGGGAGGTCTTACTGCAGTTGTACAGGGCCTTGGTGAGGCCACACCTGGAGTATTGTGTACAGTTTTGGTCTCCTAATCTGAGGAAGGACATTCTTGCTATTGAGGGAGTGCAGCGAAGGTTCACCAGACTGATTCCCGGGATGGCAGGACTGACATATGAAGAAAGACTAGGCTTATATTTGCTGGAATTTAGAAGAATGAGAGGGGATCTCATAGAAACATAAAATTCTGATGGGATTGGACAGGTTAGATGCAGCAAAAATGTTCCCGATGTTGGGGAAGTCCAGAACCAGGGGTCACAGTCTAAGGATAAGGGGTAAGCCATTTAGGACCGAGATGAGGAGAAACTTCTTCACTCAGAGAATTGTGAACCTGTGGAAAGTTGTTGAGGCCAGTTCATTAGATATATTCAAAAGGGAGTTAGATGTGGCCCATATGGCTAAAGGGATCAAGGGGTATGGAGAGAAAGTGGGAGTGGGGTACTGAAGTTGCATGATCAGCCATGATCATATTGAATGGTGGTGCAGGCTCGAAGGGCCGAATGGCCTACTTCTGCACCTATTTTCTATGTTTCTATGTTTCTATGCTGGAAATACTCAGCAGGTTAGGCAGCAGAAGCTGCATTTTCTGTTTTTATTTGCTAGCACCATGGCTGGCTACAGTGTAAGCAATCATTCATCCATGACTTCATACTTTCTCCAGCTGAGGACTGCCATCACCCACCCTTGCCTGTGCAACCACGACAGCCGATCCAAGTTCACCTACCTGTGGATGTCCACAAAAAATGGGCATTTCAGGCTCCATTTGACCAGGGAGGCGATGACCATGTGCACCTCACCCAAATAAAATGGTCAAATAGGAGTCTTGGGACCTGGTCTGCTCAAGTACGCTTATTAAAGAGAGATGACAGTTTCAGTTGTCAGTAAAGCCTTTCTTATTTTAATTTTTAATCAGATTTTGTTTAATGCATTCGTTTGTTGCCATGAGGTCCTAAACAAGACAACCATCTGCTGCATTTCTTGCAGAAACACCTCCAAAGCAGCTTTCGAAAATGGTGCTAGTTAGCATTGTTAGGCAGTCCTCTGCAGTGTTAAGAGCTTCAGTTGTGTGTTATTTCCGCCCCCGTAGTCACGACCCCGCGTTCTCACCATCAAGCTCAATCAGGGCCAGGCGCTCATGAACCTGGCCTTGGACCCATCACCATGTCGGCAAGCATTAAGTTCACTCCTATCCCACTGCTCCAGCATTGAGAAGAGAAAATTCAAGCTTCTGTCTGCTATCTCTTGCCAGACTTACTGTACTTGTATTAGTCTTTGTTTTGAGATGGGTGCCCCTCCGTCCATCTAGGAAGATCTCCTTCCTTGAACCTCGATATCAGCTGCCCCGATGCTGCAATATTGAAGCGGGCTTTGCCTGATCAATAAGCCTTCATTTTCCTCGAAATGCACAGTGCGACCTGCTGCCCATCTCTCCCCTGTCCAATTAGCTGTCAAAGCCATTTAACTAATACTCAGCTGCCTAATAAATGCTGTGGTATGGCAGGAGCTCACATGATTTATACATGGCCCTCTGGGAACAACACTAAAAACCATCAGGTGCGCACTATTAACCCTCGGTTTGCATAGCTGCAACTATATCCAAGCTCGGATGTGAATTTTATTTGGAAAAGATCATCATTACTGCCATTACATTTAAGTATACAGCTCAGTTTAAGAGACCTTGTCGTTTTTATTTTATGTTTACTTAGAACTTCTTTCCCATCATACCTTATTACACAATTCAACTATTAGGAAACTTGCCATGTTTCTCTGAAAGTTCACCTCGGATGTGACAAGCAAATGTGCTGTGGACTTGGCAAGACTACTATCATCTTCAGAATTTACTTGAAATACTATTATCTCACAGGTTATGGGAGAGCTGGGTTACTTTAGAAAATAATATTCTGTTTGATTGTTCTAAAATTCAGCCAGTTTTAGGGTTTTTCAGTTTAGCAAACTAGCACTGGAGGTTTTCTTCATTCTCATTTGTCAGTTAGGTCAACAATAGCAAATAGTTGCTCCTGCCATTGAAAGCAGAGCAGGAATCAATGTCAAAGTTCAGCTCAGTCAGTCCAGGTTAAAGTGAAGAAATTCTGATGAGTTGAGCTAATTTACCAATAGCATTGCTGTCTCCGTCATTGTGAGTGGTGAGGACAGTGGCAATGAGCAGATGAGATGTGACAAAAGTGATGATTCTGGAGTGACTTGGAAAGGTATGATCATTTTAATCACATTCTTTCATGTTTTGTGTCATGGAGACTGAGATGCTGTTTGGTAAAGGGGGAAATGTGAGTTATAACTTTTAAAAGTTAAGCAGTACAGTGGTGCCAGATTCTGATCTGCACATGTCACTTAAGGAAACACTCAGTGGAAAAAATATGAAATTAATAATTATTCGATCATTTCTGAAGGAACTGATTGATAGTAAATGTAATTATCTGCATGTTTGCAAACACCAGGTGAGCAAATGTCTTTAGTTTCCTTAAAGACTGTTTGTGATGTGATTTGTGCAGGAGAAAAGACAGAAGTATACTTTGCTGTAAATTTACACATTATTAAAGGGGGTTGTAGGGCTGGAGGAGCTTACAGAAATAAGGGGCCAAAAATTGCAGAGTCGCCGGGTCAGTACGAAGCACATGCACCCGGCGAGGTTTGGAAAATGCCGGTTCTCGGGGCGTGATGCACATGCGCCGAGGACCGGCTTTTCCCATCAGTTAAAATTTCTTTTGACAGATCGAATGCATCCCCGCAGGAAGGACATCCGTTGGGCACAGATTGGGCTATTTGCCTAACTCATGCCCAGCGAATGTCCTTCAAACTCTTACGCCTGGTAAAAGCATTAAAAAATTTAATTTAATCAGTCAGTTTTATATTAAAAACCATGACCATTAAGGTAAGTTTATTTTTAACCATATTAAAACACATAAAAAAAAATTAAATTAAAAATTTTCTAAAACGTTTCATTGCATTCAATTTTAATTAATTTTAAATATGAGGTTTTTTTTTTATTGTGTTGTGTTTCTTGTTTTCTCATAAAAACAGAGCTCCCATTATTATCAATGAGAATACTAGATAGGTGGTCCAGGCCCACGTGACACCAGGATACGTATCCTTATCTGGAGGACATGTTCCCATATGCTGCATAGTGAATGGAGGCCTCCAACTGGAATCCTACATTCCTCCGGGACCACCAGGTATTTTTGTAGATTTTTTTCGGGTCGGAGGCGTTCGTCGGAAGGAAGCCCCAACCGCAATTTTCCCCCCAACAAAGGGTGAGGCCATGGAGTGATTTGAAAACCTGAATGAGAATTTTTAATTTGAGGCGAGCTGGACCAGGAGCCAATGTAGATCAACGAGCACAGGGATGATAGCTGAACGGGACTTGGTGTGAGTTAGGGTATGGGCAGCAGTTTTGGATGAGCTCAAGTTTATGGATGATGGAAGATGGGAGGTCAGACAGTTTCATACTCACAGCAACTTTTTCATTCATCAACCAGTGGAAAACATACTCCATGTGCTTGCAATACAAGTTTTCCTTCATTTGTGCCTAATTTTCTCCTTTACTCTTTGCAGTGTATGGAGAAAGAGTCAGACTGAACACTGTGAGCTCAAAGTAAAGTGTGACCTTAGTCTTTTATTGCAGGTCTCCAGAGTGCCTCTCCAACCTGGGAAGCCTCCTTAAATACCTGTGCTTCCAAGGGATTATGGGATTCCTTGGGACTACAGTGAATGAGCCCCCTGGTACAGAGTAAATACAAATTTGCATATATAACAATACTCCGCCCCCCCAAAGTCAATGGTGTAACTATTTTCAATGTGAGTCGATCTGGGGCCCTTCTTGCCCTGGTTGATCGTCTCGGTCTGAAAGCTGGTGTTGTTGAATCATTTGTTGGGCCCTCACTAAGCTGCTGTGCAGCTGGCTTTGCTGGGCTTCCTGGTGTGTTGGGCCATGCTGGGCTGCTGTGGATGATGGATTCTGCTTCGTGGTCAACCGTGGTGTCGGTTGCCACTGGTGTGTATGTACCTCAAAAAAGGTAGGGTCCAAGGTGGGTGGCTCAGGATAGTCCGTGAAGCTGAGTTTGATTTGGTCCAAGTGTTTCCAGTGAATGAGTCCATTTGAAAGTTTGACCCGAAACACCCTGCTCCCCTCTTTGGCCATGACAGTGCCGGGAAGCCACTTGCGACCTCGGCCATAATTTAATACAAATGCAGGATCGTTGATTTCAATCTCGTGTGACACATTTGGGCTATCATGGTATGCACTTTGTTGAAGCCACCTGCTCTCTAGCTGTTCATGTAGATCAGGGTGAATTAACGAGAGCCTTGTCTTAAGTGCTCTTTTCATGAGCAGTTCAGCAGGTGGGATCCCAGTGAGCGAGTGGGGTCTCGTGCGGTAGCTAAGCAGGACTCGGGATAGGCGAGTCTCCAGTGAGCCTTCAGTTAGCCTCTTCAAGCCTTGCTTGATGGTTTGCACTGCTCTCTCTGCCTGACCATTGGATGCTGGTTTAAACGGGGCAGATGTGACATGTTTGATCCCGTTACAGGTCATGAATTCTTCAGCTCTGGTAAAACATGGCCCGTTGTCGCTCACCAGTTCATTGGGTAGGCCGTGTATGGCAAACATGGCCCACAGGCTTTCAGTAGTGGCAGCGGACGTGCTAGCCGACATTAACTCACATTCAATCCACTTGAAGTACGCGTCTACAACCACAAGGGATATTTTACCCAAGAACGGGCCTGCATAGTCGGCGTGTACCCTAGACCATGGTTTGGAGGGCCAAGACCATAAACTTCGTGGCGCCTCACTGGGTACATTGCTTAACTGCGAGCATGTATTACATCTGTGAATGCAGGACTCTAAGTACGCATCGATACCGGGCCACCACACGTGGGATCTGGCTATCGCTTTCATCATTACGATGCCTGGGTGGATACTGTGGAGGTCATTGATGAAGGTGTCTCTGCTTCTCTTGGGGACCACTACTCGATTGCCCCACACAAGGCAGTCTGCCTGTATAGACATTTCATCTTTGCACCGCTGGAACGGCTTTATCTCTTCCTGCATTTCAACTGGGATACTGGACCAGTTCCCGTGAAGCACACAGCTTTTGACTAGAGATAATAAGAGGTCAGTTATGGTCAGTTTCCAATTCGAATTTTATCCCAAACACATATTGATGCATTTCTTTACCCCATGGACACACGCTAACGCTTCTTTCTCAATCATGCTGTAGGCTCTCTCAGCCTTAGACAGACTCCTGGATGCATAAGCAACCGGTTGCAGTTTCCTGAAATCATTAGCTTGTTGCAATACACACCCGATGCCATATGACGACGCATCACATGCTAGTACCAAACGCTTACATGGACCATACAACACAAGCAATTTATTTGAGCATAACAATTTTCTCGCTTTTACAAAGGCATTTTCTTGGCTTTTCCCCCAAACCCATTCATCCCCTTTTCGTAGTAAGACATGCAGTGGTTCTAACAATGTGCTGAGACCCGGTAAGAAGTTACCAAAATAGTTCAGGAGTCCCAGAAACGACCGCAGCTCCGTCACGTTCTGTGGCCTCGGTGCGTTCTCAATTGCCTCCGTCTTCGCGTTGGTGGGCCTGATGCTGTCTGCCGCAATCCTCCTTCCCATGAACTCCACTTCAGGTGCCAGGAAAACGCACTTTGAGCATTTTAACCTGAGCCCCACGCGGTTGAGGCGACTAAGAACCTCCTCCAGGTTCTGCAGATGCTCAACTGTGTTCCGACCTGTGACCAAGATGTCATCCTGGAAGACCACGGTGTGCAGACCGACTCCAGTAAGCTTTCCATGTTTCTCTGGAATATCGCCGCCGCCGATCGGATTCCAAACGGGCATCTGTTATAAACAAAAAGACCTTTGTGCGTGTTGATGCAGGTGAGGCCCTTCGATGATTCCTCCAGTTCCTGCGTCATGTAGGCTGAAGTCAGATCCAGCTTCGTGAACATCTTTCCTCGCGCCAGCATTGCAAAGAGGTCGTCGGCCTTTGGTAGTGGGTATTGGTCTTACAGAGAGAAACGATTGATAGTTACTTTGTAATCACCACAGATTCTGATGGTGCCGTCTCCCTTGAGGACTGGGATGATTGGACTGGCCCACTCATTGCACTCGATCAGGGAAATGATGCCCTCTCTTTGCAGCCGGTCGAGCTCGATCTCTACCCTTTCTCTCATCATGTAAGGTACTGCTCTCGCCTTGTGATGGATGGGTCGCGCCCCCGGAATTAGGTGGATCTGCACTTTTGCTCCTTGGAATTTCCCGATACCTGGTTTGAACAGCGAAGGAAATTTGTTTAAGACCTGGGCACACGAAATGTCGTCAACGGGCGTTAGCACTCTGATGTCGTCCCAGTTCCAGCGGATTTTTCCCAGCCAGCTCCTGCCGAGCAGCATGGGACCATCGCCCGGTACCACCCAGAATGCTAAATCGTGCACCGCTCCATTGTAGGAGACCTTTACGGTAGCACTGCCGATTACAGGAATCAGTTCTTTTGTGTAAGTTCTTAGTTTCGTGCAAACTGGAGTTAAGACTGGCCTTGAGACTTTGTTGCACCACAACCTTTCGAAAGTCTTTTTGCCCATGATGGACTGGCTCACGCCCGTGTCCAGCTCCATTGACACCATGAGTCCATTTAGTTCAACATTCAGCATTATCAGTGGACAATTCGTGGTGAATGTATGCAGCCCATGTACCTCTGCCTCCTTGATCTGAGGCTCTGGTTTGTCGTGATCCTCCGTGGATCTGTCCTCCTCTGCAACATGGTGGTTTAACAGGCTTTGCAACTCATCTGCACACTCATTGGAAGTATCCCATTGTTCCACAGACCTTGCAAATGTCTGAATCTTTGAATCGGCATGAATGGAAACGATGATCACCCCCATAGCACCAACAAGGTGTTAATCGCCTTCCATTCATCACCCTTGATGGTGGACTCTGAGACATCTGCGGACGTGTAGCTGCATGTATGTGTGACCTGCCCTGTACGTTACGATTTGAAAACAACATCACTTTGTTCACAGTACTTGTAGCAGCACTTGTGTGCTGAGAGATTTTCTTCGTATTGTCCCTGGTGGCAATGAACACCTGGGTTATCGCTATGGCCTTACTCAAGGTTGGGGTCTCTACAGTCAAAAGTTTGCGAAGTTTCGTGGCCAAATGGTTTCGTAGCCAATGCCAAGTATGAAAAAGTCTTGAGCATGTGCTCTAAATGTCCTTCAAATTTGCAATGTCCTGCAAGGCGTCTTAGCTCAGCGACATAACTCGCCATTTCCTGGCCTTCAGACCTTTTGTAGGTATAGAACCGGTACCTCACCATCAGAACGCTTTTCTCCAGATTCAAATGCTCTCGGACCAGTGTGCACAAATCGTCGTATGATTTCTCCGTGGGTTTCGCTGGAGTGAGCAGATTCTTCATGAGGCCATATGTTGGTGCCCCACAGACGGTGAGGAGGATCGCCCTTCGTTTGGCAGTGCTCTCTTCCCCATCTAGCTCATTGGCCACGAAGTATTGGTTGAGTCGCTCCACAAAAGTTTCCCAATCATCTCCCTCCGAGAATTTCTCCAGGATGTCCACTGTTCTCTGCATCTTTGGGTTCGCTATCTGTATCTCGTCGCCAGTTGTAGTTTATGGAGAAAGAGTCAGATTGAACACTGTGAGCTCAAAGTAAAGTTTCCACTGTTCTCTGCATCTTTGGGTTCGCTATCTGTATCTTGTCGCCAGTTGTAGTGTATGGAGAAAGAGTCAGACTGAACACTGTGAGCTCAAAGTAAAGTGTGACCTTAGTCTTTTATTGCAGGTCTCCAGAGTGCCTCTCCAACCTGTGAAGCCTCCTTAAATACCTGTGCTCCCAAAGAATTATGGGATCCCTTCGGACTCCAGGGGATGAGCCCTCTGGTGGCTGTACAGAGTAAATACAAGTTTACTTATATAACACTCTTGCTCTCCTAAAAGCAGCCTTTCATAGTGGAGTACATCCCCATGGCCAGTAATAATCCTCCAGTACCTCACCCACATAGCCAATCATCATGTGTGATAATTTGACCGAAGGGATCATCATAGTCTAACCAGATCCGTTTGTGAGCTGAAGAGCGCAATCTCGCGCTCCACCTCCTGCAGGGGCAGATTCCGGGGTGCTACTGGGATGAGTTGGCCAGCGCTACATGGCTGCTCTGCGTAGCGTTAATACGTTTTGAAGCCCCACCCCTTTGGTTAAAGGGGAGGGCTGCTGTGTATGCTGCCGCGCCTCTGATGGCTTCCACTGGACCACCAAGGCAGCATGGTGCCGAGGCTGCAGCTCGGCACCCTAAATAGAGTGCCGGATTGCCCGATGGCGGCCCAGACCACTCAAAGGCAGCAGAACTTGGGCCGACCAGTGAGTCGGCCAAAATGCCACGATGGTGGCGTAGGGGGCTCCACACTTCCCCTTTAACTTCTGCCCCATGAACGGATGTCAGCCCGGCTGGTGCTGATACTGCTCGCAGCAGCCTCGCAAGGCAATGTCTGTCGCAGGGTGGAAGGCGTCGGCGCATGGCGCTCAAGGGTCGCCGCGCAGATGACGATGTCATCAGCGGTTGCACGGTGGCCCGGGGAGCTACCGGAGGAGGAGCCTCAGCTAACTGATGCGCAATTTGACGGGAGCCCCCACGCCCCCCCCCCCCCCACCCCCGGCGAAACTGTTTTGCCCCCCCCCCCCCCCCCCCCCCCCGAGGCACTAATGGGTGTTGCAAAACAGGGCAATTTCATCCCCAGACTCTTCATGGATTTCCAACTTGAATTACTGGATGGAGAACAGAAAGCAGAAGCCTTGACTAATTTTCCCCTTGCATGAAGACCAATCCATTTGCCGAATGGAGCCATTCCAATATGCATGTTGGCTGCTCCCATAATTGACACATTTAGAGTACCTCCAGGTATGAGCAGAGGTCCAAAATGGCTGTTCTGCACACGGGGAAAATGAGACACAGAATTTAATATACCTGCATCAAGTTATTTTTAAGTACTATATGGATGTGGGGGAGTACTTTGTACTGAAAGTACTCTACGTTAACCTTTCCTGCTCCTTTAAGATTCTTTCCCTGTTACTAATATGATGGGGAAAGTACAGGTGACTGTCACAAGTATTGCTATTCCTGCCCAACAAAAATGCGAATGTTATGCATAAACAGACAGCGATGACAAAGAAATTATGATATATCAAAATTCAGAAATAGCGACTTGTTTGTTAAAAGTTATATATCACCTCCTTTCATATGTTTAAAGTTTGACAATAAAGCTAAAAATTTAGGCAAGTGATTATTGGCTGTGTGATGATACTGTTGTCAAAGGAAACGTTTCAAGGACACCCTCAAAGCCTCCTTGATAAAATGCAACATCCCCACCGACACCTGGAAGTCCCCGGCCAAAGTCCACCCTCAGTGGAGGAAGAGTATCCGGGAGGGCGCTGAACACCTCGAGTCTCATCGCCAAGAACATGCAGAAAACAAGCGCAGGCAGCGGAAGGAACATGCGGCAAACCAGACTCCCCACCGACCCTTTCCTTCAACCACCATCTGCCCCACCTATGACAGTGACTGTAATTCCCTATTGGACTGTACAGTGACCTGAGAACTCAATTTTAGAGTGGAAGCAAGTCTTCCTTGATTTCGAGGGACTGCCTATGATGATGATAAATTGCAACGGGCACATTTCTTCTGTATGGTACTGTAAAAAGGAAATGTTGAAGTTACTTTCAAAGGCTTTGAGGTGTTTAAAAATGCCATTACTTATTTTCTTGAACATACATCCCTATAGTAAAAGATGGGAATGGGAATAAAGTATCCGTACTACTGTTTCTATGAACTTTAAAAAGAGAATTTATGTCGAACACTTTTCATTTATAAACATCTGAGGGTGACTTCCTGCAGAGAATAGAAACGTAGAAACATAGAAAATAGGTGGAGGAGTCGGCCATTCTGCCCTTCGAGCCTGCACCGCCATTCAATAAGATCATGGCTGATCATTCCCTCAGTACCCCTTTCCTGCTTTCTCTCCATACCCCTTGATCCCCTTAGCCGTAAGGGCCATATCTAACTCCCTCTTGAATATATCCAATGATCTGACATCAACAACTCCCTGCGGCAGGGAATTCCATAGGTTAACAACTCTCTGAGTGAAGAAGCTTCTCTTCATCTCAGTCCTAAATGGCCTACCCCTTATCCTAAGACTATGTCCCCTGATTCTGGACTTCCCCAACTTCGGGAACATTCTTCCCGCATCTAACCTGTCCAGTCCCGTCAGAATCTTATACATTTCTATGAGATCCCCTCTCATCCTACCTAAACTCCAGTGAATACAGGCCCCGTCGATCCAGTCTCTCCTCATATGTCAGTCCTGCCATCCCGGGAATCAGTCTGATGAACCTTCGCTGCTCCTCTCAATAGCAAGAACGTCCTTCCTCAGATTAGGAGACCAAACCTGTACACAATATTCCAGGTGGGGCCTCACCAAGGCCCTGTACAACTGCAGTAAGACCTCCCTGCTCCTATACTCAAATCCCCTAGCTATGAAGGCCAACATACCATTTGCCTTCTTTACCGCCTGCTGTACCTGCATGCCCACTTTCAGTGACTGATGAACCACGACACCTAGGTCTCGCTGCACCTCCCCTTTTCCTAATCTGCCGCCATTCAGATAATATTCTGCCTTCGTGTTTTTGCCCTCAAAATGGATAACCTCACATTTATCCACATTATACTGCATCTGCCATGCATTTGCCCACTCACCTAACCTGTCTAAGTCACCCTGCAGCCTCTTAGCATCCTCCTCACATCTCACACCGTCACCCAGTTTAGTGTCATCCGCAAACTTGGAGATATTACACTCAATTCCTTCATCTAAATCGTTAATGTATATTGTAAAGAGCTGGGGTTACAGCACTGAGCCCTGCGGCACTCCACTTGTCACTGCCTGCCATTCTGAAAAGGACCCATTTATCCCAACTCTCTGCTTCCTGTCTGCCAACCAGTTCTCTATCCACGTCAGTACATTACCCCAAATATCATGCGCTTTGATTTTGCACACCAATCGCTTGTGCGGGACCTTGTCAAAAGCCTTTTGAAAGTCCAAATACACCACATCCACTGGTTCTCCCCTGTCCACTCTGCTAGTTACATCCTCAAAAAATTCCAGAAGATTCGTTAAGCATGATTTCCCTTTCATAAATCCATGCTGACTTGGTCTGATCCTGTCACTGCTTTCCAAATGTGCTACTATTTCATCCTTAACGATTGATTCCAACATTTTCCCCACTACTGATGTCAGGCTAACCGGTCTCTAATTACCCGCTTTCTCTCTCCCTCCTTTTTTAAAACGTGGTTTTACATTAGATACCTTCCAGTCCGTAGGGACTGATCCAGAGTCAATAGACTGTTGTAAAATGATCACCAATGCATCCACTAGAAAACAGCCAGCCTGGTTGTTGAAGGGAAACCTCTCGCATGTGGAGAAGTAAACACATTTTTAGCAAGACTTAACTCTGCAGATCATAACAGGTCATTTCTCAGCATGATCAGTACACTGTATTCAGATACATTCAGATGCAATGTTTACAAAGACTACTGGAGAGTCAGATTGCCTCTGAGCATAAGTGCCATTGTTTTCCATCTGAAGACTTGTCAATGGTGTTTTATTTGTGTTACTAAATAGTTAAAGAGAGAATCAGACCATGGTTTTGTTACAAATTGCAGTAACTGATGACCATCTTGTTGATTGGCTACTGCACTTCTTAAAGGAAATGTTCAGGCTGCCAAAAGTAAATGCTGAATAGAGACTCCTGCTAGAGCATGTAATTGGCAGCATTTAATGTGTTTATTCTGTTCAGATCTGCATACTGACAAATAATTGATTGTTGACCTATTCCACTTAGTAAATTACTGCCATGAACTGCTTCAATATCCTTATGCAGTTAACACACATCTACAGTAATGTTCTGGTTATTAAAGGGGCACTTCTGGTTTGTAAAGGGGCACTATTATTGGCAGCCTAAATTTTGCCTTTAATTTGACATTTTAAGAAAATACTGATGTAATTGTTTTTGGCTGAAATACTATATATACACATCGAATTTTATTTAACTGTAGGTGTAACTACAGTTTTACTACGATAAAGGCAATTGTTGTTTTTGTAACACCATTTCCTGGAAGAATTTACATTATATTCATCATCATAGGCAGTCTCTTGGAATCGAGGAAGACTTGCTTCCACTCTTAGCATGAGTTCTTAGGTGGCTGTACAGTCCAATACGAGAACCACAGTCTCTGTCACAGTTGGGACAGACAGTGGATGAGGGGAAGTGTGGGCAGGGAGCCTGGTTTGCCGCATGCTCTTTCCGCTGCCTGCGCTTGATTTCTGCATGCTCTCGGCGATGATACTCAAGGAGCTCAGCGCCCTCCCGGATGCACTTCCTCCACTTAGGGCGGTCTTTGGCCAGGGACTCCCAGGTGTCAGTGAAAAAATTATATTAATGAACCATTGATAGATAAACCCAGTAGAGCACAAATTCTTAATTTGCTCATCCCACTTTGGTACATATATTTGAAGATATTAGTTGCGTGATTATGACATTTTGGCATGCGCTGCCTACCCTGTGGCCATTTTGGTCCTTCATGTAAGTTTGCTGTGAGTGTTTTGACTTTCTAATGTGGTTAGTGTATAAGTTTGCTACTTTTTAATTATAATTTTTCGAACAAAATTGAGAAGTCAGCAAACTCACCCAGCTTGCCACTGCCCTCTGAAGCAACAGCTAGCAGTTCAGTTTTCTGATAAAGCTCTTGCTCAAGTCATACTACCATAATACTTGAACTTTGTAAAAAGCTTCATCGCTCCACATGTGATGAGTAATGGGAGTGAGATAGGTTCAAGGATTTAAACATAAAGCAGGGTTCAGTTTTAGGACCACCGATGGTGACACCGTCTGCTGATCCAGCCCATCTATTCTCCTAAAGCTTTTAGTTGCATGGCCAAAGTAAGAAAACGCCACTCAGTTTATTGAGCTCCCACTATCATTTATGTGCAGAATCAGAACCCTAACAGACCATTTTCATCCCCCTTCTGCCATAGTGCCTATTTAATATCCCTCCACTCAGTCAGAAATCTGCCCATTATTTTGTAATATTTTAACTTACTCAGCATTCAGCACACTGCAGGTGTCAATTCATTTCATAAATTAGCAAATCTGAGTGTGAAGAAGTCATTCCACTTATCTCAAGACTGCATCAATAATCATCAAACTATATTTGGCACTGAGCATTCACGAAATACTACACCATAAAGTATGCTGATGTTTCTAACATCACAGAAACAATTCCGCTTGCTACTGGCTATTGATGGTATTATATTATACACCATAAAATAATACTCCGTAGACTTTTCTTCTAGTTTTCTTTTTGTTGTTTTTGTGCTGCCTTACTTTGCAAATTATCGGTTTTCTGCATTACTAGTTCCAGAAGGCAGTCCTGCAGAGCAAAGTCCCATGGGTAACCATTTTTACTACAACTGTGCTTCATAATTAGCTTGCTGCAGTAGAAGCTCCATCATCCACCATAAAGGAAAGATACCCGCTCCCACCCCTCACCACCCTCTGCCACAAACAATGAAAAGAGCCCTCAAATTTCAGTCATACACATATGATACAAAGATACTCTAAGCATGGAAATGAACTGCAATGCAAAAACAATAAAAATGAAGTTTTGTTCCCATATTTTTGTCCATACAAAGCAAAATCAAAACACCTGCCCTATGTTCTGTAGCGAGACGTATGGCTCATAAACAAGTGCTTTTAAACAATACAAAATGCAGCAAGTACAACAAAACAATGTGAAATGACTATACATATAACATTGAATGCCTTTAAAATAATACATTCTCTGAATGACAATAAAATGGCATTTTGTGTCTATGTTTCTCATAAATGGCCACAATGTTTCTCAATTCACTGCTTTTCTAAAACTGATTATTTTTGTATTAGGCACAAAATGGCTGTTTTAATTATCGTTCACATGCTGTAACAGTTCTGAAAGCAAACGGTACAAATCATTTGCTCTATAAATTTATTTCTCTTCTCCACTGGCACTGCTTTACTTGTACAAAATGTACAGGAATAAAACTTCATTTTTGTTATTATTTGAATAGTACTTCACTTCTGAGCCATGGTCTACGCGGCTGTAGTAATACCCCACCTCCTGTATGGCTCAGAGACATGGACCATGTACAGTAGACACCTCAAGTTGCTGGAGAAATACCACCAACGATGTCTCCGCAAGATCCTGCAAATCTCCTGGGAGGACAGACGCACCAACATTAGCGTCCTCGGCCAGGCCAACATCCCCAGCATTGAAGCACTGACCACACTTGATCAGCTCTGCTGGGCAAACCGCATTGTTCGCATGCCCGACACGAGATTCCCAAAGCAAGCGCTCTACTTCACGACAAACGAGCCAAAGGTGGGCAAAGGAAATGTTTCAAGGACACCCTCAAAGCCTCCCTGATAGTGCAACATTCCCACTGACACCTGGACCGCCCTAAGTGGAGGAAGTGCATCCGGGAGGGCGCTGAGCACCTCGAGTCTCATCGCCGTGAGCATGCAGAAATCAAGCGCAGGCAGCAGAAAGAGCGTGCGGCAAATCTGTCCCACCCACCCCTTCCCTCAACGACTATCTATCCCACCTGTGACAGGGACTGTGGTTCTCGTATTGGACTGTTCAGTTACCTAAGGACTCATTTTTAGAGTGGAAGCAAGTCTTCCTCGATTCTGAGGGACTGCGTATGATGATGATAGAGTATTGCTGCACTATATATTGGTGGAGTCATTCCAACATGTTGTTTAATTCACCAACAAAATGAGACGAAATACAAAAAATATAATTGTTCGATGAGGCAATGTGTTGCGCAAGGCTATGACTTGAGAAAATTCTGTGGATAATGGGGATGTTTGATCATAGAAGTGTGGGTAATGGAGGTTCCAGGGTATAATTTTTTTTAAGTTAATGACTCACAATTGTGACAGATTAATGTTATTGCCTGATTTACTTTTACAATATCTAGTTTAAGATATAATTTATGGTTTTAGGACTTAGGATCGAATGCATTTTATGCTATCAGTAGTATACCTCGATTATTTCTAGATATCTTTTATTGTTATATGATGTTTGTATCAGTGCAGAAGGAGGGTCAAAAGAGGTGCTTCAAGAGCGACCAAGATTTCCTAAACCTAGTATAAAAATGCATAAATCGCAGCATGACTTGAGTGCCTCTTTGTTACCCTTGGCATTCTCTTCTGTCCGTATTGTGTGTATGAGTTAAAGAAGAAAAACAAATTCATCAGCAAATGTTTAGTGTTGTTTGGCTTCAGAGCTGTTGTGCCGATCACATCAAGCAAGCAATAACATCAGACCAGGTGGCCATTTTGTGCCCAAGTCAAAAACTTTCCGTTTTGAGAAGCATTGTGAACTTGTGATTAATTCTGGAAAATATGCACATAGAAATTGGTGTTGCTATTTACTGAATGTGTTGCCCTTATAGGAACTGTTGCGCGTGTGTAGTCATTTCACAAATTGTTTGTATTTGCTGCTATATTCTCACTGTCTTACACACTTTACAAAAGTACTTTTTAGGAGTGATACATTTCACTACAGAATATAGGTACATGTTTTGAGTTTGATTGACATGCACAAAAAGTACAGGAGCAACCAACATTTTTTTTAGTTCATAGCAACATAAAAACATAGAAAATAGGTGCAGAAGTAGGCCATCCGGCCCTTTGAGCCTGCACCACCATTCAATAAGATCATGGCTGATCATTCCTTCAGTACCCCGTTCCTGCTTTCTCTCCATACCCCTTGATCCCTTTAGCTGCAAGGACCATATCTAACTCCCTCTGGAATATATCCAATGAACTGGCATCAACAACTCTCTGAGGTAGGGAATTACATAGGTTCGCAACTCTTTGAGTGAAGAAGTTCCTCCTCATCTCAGTCCTAAATGGCTTACCCCTTATCCTAAGACTATGTCCCCTGGTTCTGGACTTCGCCAACATCGGGAACATTCTTCCTGCATCTAACCTGTCCAGACCCATCAGAATTTTATATGTTTCTATGAGATCCCCTCTCATCCTTCTAAACTCCAGTGAATACAGGCCCAGTCGATCCAGTCTCTCCTCATATGTCAGTCCTACCATCCCAGGAATCAGTCTGGTGAACCTCTGCTGCACTCCCTCAATAGCAAGAACGTCCTTCCTCAGAATAGGAGACCAAAACTGAACATAATGTTCCAGGTGGGGCCTCACCAAGGCCCTGTACAACTGCAGTAAGACTTCCCTGCTCCTATACTCAAATCCTCTTGCTATGAAGGCCAACATATCATTTGCCTTCTTCATCGCCTGCTGTACTTGCATGCCAACCTTCAATGACTGATGAATCATGACACCCAGGTCTCGCTGCACCTCCCCTTTTCCTAATCTGCCGCCATTCAGATAATATTCTGCCTTCGTGTTTTTGCCCCCAAAGTGGATAACTTCACATTTATCCACATTATACTGCATCTGCCATGTATTTGCCCACATGCCTAACCTGTCAAAATCACCCTGCAGCCTCTTAGCATCCTCCTCACAGCTCACAGCGCCACCCAGTTTAGTGTCATCTGCAAACTTGGAGGTATTACACTCAATTCCATCATCCAAATCATTAAAAATATTGTAAAGAGCTGGGGTCCGAGCACTGAGCCCTGCGGCACTCCACTAGTCACTGCCTGCCATTCTGAAAAGGACCCGTTAATCCTGACTCTCTGCTTCCTGTCTGCCAACCAGTTCTCTAACCACATCAATACATTACCCCCAATACTATGTGCTTTAATTTTGCACACCAATCTCTTGTGTGGGACCTTGTCAAAAGCCTTTTGAAAGTCCAAATACACCACATCCACTAGTTCTCCCTTGTCCACTCTACTAGTTACAGTAGCAACCCTCCAGTCCATAGGAACTGATCCAGAGTCGATAGACTGTTGGAAAATTATTACCAATGCATCCACTATTCCTAGGGCCACTTCCTTAAGTACTCTGGGATGTAGACTATCCGGCCCTGGGGATTTATCAGCCTTCAATCCCGTCAATTTTCCTAAAACAATTTACCGCCTGATAAGGATATCCTTCAGTTCCTCCTTCTCACTAGACCTTCGGACCCCTAGTACATCGGGAAGGTTATTTGTGTCTTCCTTTGTAAAGACAGAACCAAAGTACTTGTTCAATTGGTCTGCCATTTCTTTGTTCCCCATTATAAATTCACCCGAATCCGACTGCAAGGGACCAACGTTTGTCTTCACTAATCTTTTTCTCTTCACATATCTAGAGAAGCCTTTGCAGTCAGTTTTTTATGTTTCTGGCAAGCTTCCTCTCGTACTCTATTTTCCCCTTCTTAATTAAACCCTTTGTCCTCCTCTGCTGTATTCTAAATTTCCCCCAGTCCTCCGGTTTGCTACTTTTTCTGGCTAATTTGTATGCCTCTCCTTGGATTTAACACTATCCTTAATTTCCCTTGTTAGCTACGGTTGAGCCACCTTCCCCGTTTTATTTTTACTCCAGATAGGGATGTACAATTCTTGAAGTTCGTCCATGTGATCTTTAAAGATTTGCCATTGCCTATCCACCGTCAACCCTTTAAATATCATTTGCCAGTCTAATCCAGCCAATTCGCGCCTCATACCATCAAAGTTACTTTCCTTAAGTTCAGGACCCTAGTTTCTGAATTAACTTTGACACTCTCCATCTTAATAAAGAATTCTACCATATTATGGTCACTCTTCCCCAAGGGGCCTCGCACAACTAAATTGCTAATTAGTCCCTTCTCATTACACATCACCCAGTCTAGGATGGCCAGCTTTCTGGTTGGTTCCTCAACATATTGGTCTCGAAAACCATCCCTAATACACTCCAGGAATTTCTCCTCCACCGCATTGCTACCAGTTAGATTAGCCCAATCAATATGTAGATTAAAGTCGCCCATGATTACTGCTGTACCTTTATTGCACATATCCCTTATTTCTTGTTTGATGCTGTCCCCAACCTCACTACTACTGTTTGGTGGTCTGTACACAACTCCCACTAGCGTTTTCTTCCCTTTGGTATTCCGTAGCTCTACCCATACCGATTCCACATCATTCAAGCTAATGTCCTTTCTTACAATTGCATTAATTTCCTCTTTAACCAGCAACGCCACCCCGCCTCCTTTTCCTTTCTGTCTATCCTTCCTAAATGCTGAATACCCCTGGATGTTGAGTTCCCAGCCTTGGTCACCCTGGAGCCATGTCTCCGTGATGTCAATCACATCATACCCGTTAACTGCTATCTGTGCAGTTAATTTATCCACCTTATTCCGAATACTCCTTGCATTGAGGCACAGAGCCTTCAGGCTTGTCTTTTTAACACACTTTGACCCTTTAGAATTCTGCTGTAAAGTGGCCCTTTTTGTTTTTTGCCTTGGGTTTCTCTGCCCTCCTCTTTTACTATTCTTCTTTCTATCTTTTGCTTCTGTCTCCATTTTTTTCTCTTTGTCTCCCTGCATAGGTTCCCATCCCCCTGCCATATTAGTTTAACTCCTCCCAAACAGCACTAGCAAATACCCCTCCCAGGACATTGGTTCCAGTCCTGCCCAGGTGCAGACCGTCTGGTTTGTACTGGTCCCACCTCCCCCAGAACCGGTTGCAATGTCCCAGGAATTTGAATCCCTCCCTTCTGCACCAATGCTCAAGCCACGTATTCATCTGAGCTATCCTGCGATTCCTACTCTGACTAGCACGTGGCACTGGTAGCAATCCTGAGATTATTACTTTTGAGGTCCTACTTTTTAATTTAACTCCTAGCTCCTTAAATTCGTCGTGTAGGACCTCATCCCGTTTTTTACCTATATCGTTGGTACCTATTTGCAACACGACAACTGGCTGTTCACCCTCCCTTTTCAGAATGTCCTGCACCCGCTCCGATACATCCTTGACCCTTGCACCAGGGAGGCAACATACCATCCTGGAGTCTTGGTTGCAGCCGCAGAAACGCCTATCTATTCCCCTTATAATTGAATCCCCTATCACTATTGCTCTCCCACTCTTTTTCCTGCCCTCCTGTGCAGCAGAGCCAGCCACGGTGCCATGAACTTGGCTGCTGCTGCCCTCCCCTGATGAGTCATCCCCCCCAACAGTACCCAAAGCGGTGTATCTGTTTTGCAGGGGGACCCCTGCACTACCTTCCTTGCACTGCTCTTCCTGTTGGTCTTCCATTCCCTATCTGGCTGTGGACCCTTTACCTGCGGTAAGACCAACTCACTAAATGTGCTGTTCACATCATTCTCAGCATCGTGGATGCTCTAGATTGAATCCACCCTCCGCTCCAGTTCCGCAACGTGGTCCGTCAGGAGCTGGAGGCAGACACTCTTCCCACACATGTAGTCCTCAGGGACACCGGAGGCATCCCTGATTTCCCACATAGTACAGGAGGAGCATAACACGTGTCCGAGCTCTCCTGCCATGACTTCACCCTTAGATTAACTTAATTTGGCAACAACAATGCTAAATGTTACTTACTGATAAAGAAAAGAAAAAGAAAAACTACTTACCAATCACCAGCCAATCACTTACCCCCTTGGCTGTGATGTCACCTTTCGATTTCTTTCTGCCTTCTCCCTGCAGCTGCACAAGCACGCCTGCACGAAGTTGGGCCTTAAGTCGGCCGCCTTGATCGCCCTGCTCCGCCTCTCGCCAACTGATCAGCAGATTGCAAATCCACAGAAACAATGGATCCTCGGCATATTAGAATTCTTGTGTCAGAATGTTTTATACAGCATTCCTCTGAAACTGATGAAGTGCAGAGTAGATTTTATCTCTCCTTGTTTCAATAAAGGCATTAATGCAGGTGTAAACCTTTTGATGTGAGAGAATCAGTTCCACATCAATCTCACCAATTGATATTTTTCGGGTATGTCTGATTGTTCAGTTCAGTTATGACGACTCAAATATATGGATTGACTGCAGTTAGTTCCCAATAACCCTCAGATTCGTCTTTTGTCCTATTGCTTGGAGATTTGTGTTGTACAGTACTGGCTCCTCAACTTTCTCCTCGTTCCACATCCAAATGGTCAAGTGTTCCCAGTAGCATTCGTGTATTTAATGCTGCTCTTCCAACCCAGGCAGATATAAGCTCCATGTCCTTCTTATACCTCCTGATATGAAAGTCCACCAGTAATTAATTTAAAGAGTTAAATAAGAATATTTCTCTTGTCAGTGCAAAACCTTTTGTGTCTTTCAATAAAATATGCATTTGGAGAGAATTGGCACTGAAATATAGAGAGATTATAGGTGTGATTGACAATTAATTAATCAAAAATAAAGTTTCACCCAGACTCTAATTATATTAAACTCAACAAAGTGCTTTAAATACTATACACCAAGGCATTAGTTTGTGCAAATGTGCGACTCAGCGGAGGTATCAATGGCATTTTTCTTTTTTCTTCCCTCTATTTTTTTTGGATGCACGGCCCCCTTAAGGGAGACTGCGGCGCATTCACTGTTTCACGTGTGTGCAACTTTACATCGACAAAGCTGGTCCCAGGCTGCGCGGGGCTGGCAGAGAGGTGCACAGCCCGTCTTCGTACCATACACTATCCTTGCAACAGACCTCGTGGGTTCCTGTTCCCAGCCCTCCTGCGAGACTGATGTGTCCAGATGAAAGTTGTGGGGGTGTCTCAGATGACTAGGCATCCCAGTTTCCCTATGGGGAAGCCACTGGTCTCTGCTTAGCATCACCCTCAGGAATGGTTCAAACCGAGAACTGATTGGGTAAGGGTTCACAGGGATAATTCCACATGTTACAAACCATGTTCCCTGTAAGGTGCATTTTGTTCTGCGCATACTGTTTCTTCTAATGCGCGGTCGCTTAAAATTTCTGCGCATGCACGGCATTTACAATGTATGGGACCTTTCAGATTACTGTCCAGCCACACGCTCACTCTTGGCAGGCACATTGGTTACAAATATGGACAAGTAAATTGTCTGGTGTGGGGAGAAAGTAGGCAACATACATTTTTCCTAAATGGTGCGGAAACAGCTATGGGTGAAGCTGAAGTCTAGGGGAATAACTTTGGGGGCAAAATTGCCTTGCGCCCCAATTGGGGGCGGTAATTTTCTGGGTCTGGGACTTTTAGCGCCCAGTGCAGAAGTCCTGCCCTCGCTGCAGATGTGCCCTTACCGCCCCTCAAAGGAAGCGGAACGCAATCTTGCGCGCTCCACTTCCTTTTGGGGGCGGTATCCGGGCACTGATGGAAACACTACGCGGATGCTCCGCCTAGCGCTGATAGCCTCCACTGGTTCATCAGGGCAGCTTGCGACTGGGCCTTCAGTCCGGCACCCAAGATGGAGTGCCAGGCTGCCGATGGTGGCCCGGACCACACTAGCAAGTAGAATGCTGAGCTATATAGCCAAAACTGTAGTGCAATATTGCAGAAGTCATATTAAAATTATGCTGGGCTTTCATCTGACCAGAGCTAAAGTACTATGTCTAGATTTAGTCATCAAGACATTGAGGCCCTAGAGCAGTGGAAAGAAGAGGTGATGATCCCCAAATTCAGAGGACTGAATTATAAGGAAATAGTGGAGAAAATTTAAGAGCTAGATTTTTTTATCATTCATGGGTACTTTTGGTAGTATCTGGGTGGGTGGGAGAGGGAAATCAATCGGGGATCCAATCTGCCAGCTCTCCAATACTTCGAGGGTTTCCCAACAGGAGATCCTGATTACAAGGCAGGCATGTTGAAAGGAGAATCGACCTACTTTTTGTCTTGAAGGGAGGTGACCGAGAGGGGGTCTTTTAGAGGTATTTAAGATAGTTAACTGCATAGAACAGATAAATTTGGAAACCTCTTCAAATTAAACCATAATAGTAGGACATGGTCAACACGCGGAATGGAACTCCGAGGAGTATATTGGAACCATTTAAGAAACAATTGGATTCTGCGATGAAGGAACAATGCTTTTTCTGGATGGATGAGCTAAGGTGGCCCGAATGCCCTTCCTCATTCTTGTGATGCTATTCCATGAGCACATTGAGCAATGTGTGAGTGGGTGGGAAAGTAGATTTACTGAATACTGATGTTGTGGAATGATTGGAATGCATAGGTCAAACAATTTGTTTGCACAGATACTCTTTGTGTTTCGTACATGAATGAACTTCAAGGTGAGCGATATCTGGGTTTCCAGCAGCAGGAACAAGCACTTCCAGGCCAGGTGGTACACCTCAAGCTCGATAGAATTCAGGGCCTCTTCTGTAATGATGCTGATGAATTTTAGCTCTTCCCCCACCTTCACCTCAGTGAAGTACCCTTTACTACAATAGCTGTTTAATTGGTTATGGATTATATTTTCTTGTGTTACTATCCTGACCCTTTTCGCCCATTGTGAACATTTTAACAGCAGGCAATAGTCACAGTTTTGCAGAATAAAATTACAATTCTAAGGGGTCAACTTTCATTCCCAGTGCAATGAAAATGGGGTTGCACAACTCATTCCTGCTGCCAATCCACCTACCATTTTAATCATGGCCCAGATAGAGGCAGCCAGAGGTGTCACATGATCAAGTGGGAGCCTCAGGAAAGTATTTAAACATGGGTTCTATGATGTCACTAGGACCCCCATGCCATTATTATTCACTTTAACACAGAGAATGTTGAACTTACCCAGAAACACTGGTTGGTAAAGGTCGCAACAAACATTTCTATCAATACTAAAAGGGGTGCACACCTGCAATTAGTCAGATCGATCTTTGATATCTATCTGGAGAGTTGAAAGAGCTTTTCAGATAACATTTATTTGGCTGAAATGGTGGGGGGGGGGGGGTTGGAATTTCAACCATTCTGTTAGCACAGAGATGTGCTTGCTTTACTGAATTCCCTTCCACGCCTCAAAAAATGGGAAAAGTGCTTCAGCACTAACACAAATGGCTTAACAAGCCAGGAAAGGGCCACCCAGGGTCTCACACATATGACTCCAACTTTGCGCAGGGGGTCAACACTGCAAGAGAGGTGCTCCACCCACAGGGGCCAGGAGGCCCTTCAGAAAGAAGGACGTGGGACTACATCACTGAGGCCGTCACTGCTCCCAGTGTCGCCACAAACACCTGGCTCCAGTGCCCAAAGAAATTTCATGACCTCAGACATAGAAACATAGAAAATAGGTGCAGGAGTAGGCCATTCAGCCCTTCGAGCGTGCACCACCATTCAATAAGATAATTCACCTCAGAACCTCTTTCCTGCATTCTCTCCATACCCCTTGATCCCTTTGGCCGTAAGGGCCATATCTAACTCCCTTTTGAATATATCCAACGAACTGGCATCAACAACTCTCTGCAGTAGAGAATTCCATAGATTAACAACTCTCTGAGTGAAGAAGTTTCTCCTCATCTCGGTCCTAAATGGCTTACTCCTTATCCTTAGACTGTGTCCCCTGGTTCTGGACTTCCCCAACATCGGAAACCTTCTTCCTGCATCTAACCTGTCCAGTCCCGTCAGAATTTTATACATTTCTATGAGATCCCCTCTCATCCTTCTAAACTCTAGTGAATACAGGTCCAGTCGATCCAGTCTCTCCTCATATGTCCTGCCATCCCGGGAATCAGTCTGGTGAACGTTCGCTGCACTCCCTCAATAGCAAGAACGTCCTTCCTCAGACTAGGAGACCAAAACTGAACATAATATTCCTGGTGAGGCCTCACCAAGGCCCTGTACAACTGCAGTAAGACCTCCCTGCTTCTATACTCAAATCCCCTAGCTATGAAGACCAACATGCCAGTTGCCTTCTTCACCGCCTGCTGTACCTGCATGCCAACTTTCAATAACTGATGTACCATGACACCCAGGTCTCGTTACACCTCCCCTTTTTCTAATCTGCCGCCATTCAGATAATATTCTGCCTTCGTGTTTTTGTCACCAAAGTGGATAACCTCACATTTATCCAAATTATACTGCATCTGCCATGCATTTTCCCACTCACCTAACCTGTCCAAGTCACCCTGCAGCCTTTTAGCATCCTCCTCACAGCTCACACCACCACCCAGCTTAGTGTCATCTGCAAACTTGGAGATATTACACTCAATTCCTTCATCTAAATCATTGATGAATATTGTAAAGAGCTGGGGTCCCAGCACTGAGCCCTGCGGCACTCCACTAGTCACTGCCTGCCATTCTCAAAAGGACCCGTTTATCCCGACTCTCTGCTTCCTGTCTGCCAACCAGTTCTCTATTCATGTCAATACATTACCCCAATGCCATGTGCTTTAATTTTGCACACCAATCTCTTGTGTGGGACCTTGTCAAAAGCCTTTTGAAAGTCCAAATACACCACATCCACTGGTTCTCCCTTGTCCACTCTACTAGTTACATCCTCAAAAAATTCCAGAAGGTTTGTCAAGCATGATTTCCCTTTCATAAATCCATGCTGACTTGGACCGATCCTGTCACTGCTTTCCAAATGCGCTGCTATTTCATCTTTAATAATTGATTCCAACATTTTCCCCACTACTGATGTCAGGCTAACCGGTCTATAATTACCCATTTTCTCTCTCCCTCCTTTTTTTAAAAGTGGGGTTGCATTAGCTACCCTCCAATCCATAGGAACTGATCCAGAGTCGACAGACTGTTGGAAAATGATCACCAATGAATCCACTATTTCTAGGGCCACTTCCTTAAGTACTCTGGAATGCAGACTATCAGGCCCTGGGGATTTATCGGCCTTCAATCCCATCAATTTCCCTAACACAATTTCCTGACTAATAAGGATTTCCTTCAGTTCCTCCTTCTCACTAGACTCTCGATCCCCTAGTATTTCCGGAAGGTTAGTGAATGTCAAGGTCAGCGAATGCATCTTCAAAAGCCATCTCCTACCAACTGCATCAACAGCCTCACACACTTATCAATACATGTCTCCGCACTGCCCCCCGCACCGCCCCCCCGCAATCACTCACCTACCAGCAATCTGTACCAATCAAGAGGTGCACCTCCCATTCCTAGCCTCACCTCAACCCCTTGGAGGAGATGCTAGAGGCCATTCTTGGCAAGGGCATGGTTGAGAATACAAGATGCTGGTATCCTCATATGTTATCATCCTTCGCGCATGCACCTCTTACTTTCCTGCCCACCCCTCACCACAACTCCACCCTTGTGCCTTCCTCATTTCACACACCCAAGAAATACAGCCTGCCCAGCCAGTGGTTGACCAAGAACAGGCAAAGGAGAGCGAAGAAGCAAAATAAGAAACGCCATCACTTGATTTCACACTCCCAGCCACCAGCTCTTCAAGGTCTACCAGCAAGGCCATCTGCAGTGCCCCCACTGAAAGTCAGCAGCCTTCAACCAGTCATGCTGCAGCCACTGGAGTAGCACTGCGTGACATCAGTAGGATAGGCTAAGTCACACACGACAGTCATTAAGGGAATAGGCAAGGGTGATGAGGTGATTTCTTGATGTCATATTGGATGGATAGATGTATAAAGTTGGATTGGAAAGTTTGCTTTATGGTGGCTTTTAGTTCAGCATTATAATCAAGAGGATGCTGTGATGGTCAGTAACAGAGGGAGGGTAAGGTGTGGGACAAATGTTGAAAGGGGAATTGGGGTTGTGGTCACTGGTTCCGCAGGCGGATGATTCCATCCCAGATATCCTGGCCTGTCTGGGATGCATTCTTTCTTCTGCTTCCTCCTCTTCTGTGTCTTCCTCTTTTCTGTGCAAACAGATGCTAGACAGCTGAAATGACAGCATAAAATGCTGGAAATACTCAGCAGCTCAGGCAACATCTTGACATGAGATGTAAACTCTGTTTCTTTCTGCACGGATGTTGCCTGACCTGTTGAGTATTTGCAGCATTTTCTGTTTTCTCAGAGGCTTTCTTTACCTTCCAAGTCCTTGCAAGCATCCAGCAGCACTACCTACACACCAAAAAAAACTCATATTGCAGCAAGCCATTACTTCAATAAAATCAAAAAAACCCAGCCCAAAAGCTTAAATGCAAATTTACCTGAACAATATGTGTGATCCTTTTAGAGGTGCTGGCAGTGCCTCTGTCCATTTGCTGCACGCTAGGTTTACATGATGAGCTTAGGACCCAGCGCTGAACTCAGCGCTAAGGTCCAAGTTTGCCAAGGTGACGTCAGTGTTGCATGCTGACTGACGTCATCTCCCCCTCATTTAAATCTGCTGGGCCATCAGTCTTACCGGCAGTGCTGCTGGACCTCGGAAAATGGCGGATGCCGCAGAACGCGGCACCAGATGGCGAAAGAATGGCAGCCGCCCGTTTTACGCTACCTTTTGCCAGTAACGGGTGACGTTAAGCCCCTAAATTTTTAGCTCACTGTTTTCCAGGACTAATGAATTTGTTTTGTTCCCCATGGACACCAGGAGCCAGCAGGAAAGGGCTGTAGGTTTTTCAGTCATTGCAGAATTCCTACGAGTGCAAAGTGTCATCGACTGCACACACATGACTCTCAGAACTCAGTCATGAACCACATAGGGCTTCATTCCCCTAATGTCCAACTGGAATGTGAGCAATGGCAGCAGTTCACGCAGAAGTGTGCCTGCTTTCCAAGCAGCTCTCATGATGTCTACATATTGCGGCAGTTCAGTATTCTCCTGTCCTTGACGAGGAGCACCAATCATAGGTTGCTGCTAGGAGGCAATGAGTAACCCCTCCAAACTTGCCTGATGACCTGCTCCAAAACCCATAGATATCTATGGAGATCAGATATGGTAGTCATCAAGCAGTCCAGAGGGATCTGTAAACAATGATTTCACTATCTGGACCTGTCTGGGGGTGCCCGATAGAACAGCTCGAAGAGAGTGTCGAGAATAGTGGTGATCTGCTGCCTCCTGCATCACTTTGCCCTGCTACACAGAGAGTTACTGTTTCTGACAGATGATGGGGACCATCCACTATACAAAGAGGAGGAAGCTGATGAACTGCAGCAGAAGATATTCAACATTAGCCTGCAGCTACATCTGTACGCCAGCAAATTACTGAACATTGCTTCACTTAAACTGCTCCTTTCCCTCCCACACCACAGACCCCGTACCCCCCACACCACTCATTTCCCACCTGCAACATCATCTGAACCATTCCATCCAATCTCCAATAAAGAATTTTTGTCCGAGAGAATATTCACATACATGCCACCTGGCTTTGTCAAGTCCACTGGTACTACATGAACTTCAACAATTGTACATCCTTATCTGGCGTAAAAATAAAACGGTGAAGGTGGCTCAACTGTGGCTAACAAGGGAAATTAGGGATAGTTTTAAATTCAAGGAAGGGGCATATAAATTGGCCAGAAAAAGCAGCAAATCTGAGGACTGGGAGAAATTTAGAATTCAGCAGAGGAGGACAAAAGGTTTAATCAGGAGGGCGAAAATAGAGTATGAGAGGAAGCTTGCAGGGAACATAAAAACTGACTGCAAAAGCTTCTATAGATATGAGAAGAGAAAAAGATTACTGAAGACAAATGTAGGTCCCTTACAGTCAGAATCAGGTGAATTTATAATGGGAACAAAGAAATGGCATATCAATTGAACAAATATTTTGGTTCTGCTTCACTAAGGAAGACACAAATAATGTTTCCGAAAATATTAGGGGACCAAGGGTCTTGCGAGAAGGAGGAACTGAAGGAAATCCTTATTAGTCAGGAAATTGTGTTAGGGAAATTGATGGGATTGAAGGCCGATAAATCCCCAAGCCTGATAGTCTGCATCCCAGAGTACTTAAGGAAGTGGCCCTAGAAATAGTGGATGCATTGGTAGTCATTTTCCAGCATTCTATAGACTCTAGATCAGTTCCTATGGATTGGACGGTAGCTAATGTAACCCCACTTTTTAAAAAAGAAGGGAGAGAGAAAACAGGGAATTATAGACCGGTTAGCTTGACATCGGTAGTGGGGAAAATGTTGGAATCAATTATTAAAGATGTAATAGCAGCGCATTTGGAAAGCAGTGACAGGATCAGTCCAAGTCAACATGGATTTATGAAAGGGAAATCATGCTTGACAAACCTTCTGGAATTTTTTGAGGATGTAACTAGTAGAGTGGACAAGGGAGAACCAGTGGATGTGGTGTATTTGGATTTTCAAATGGTTTTTGACAAGGTCCCACACAAGAGATTGGTGTGCAAAATTAAAGCACATGGTATTGGGGGTTATGTATTGACATGGATAGACAACTGGTTGGCAGACAGGAAGCAAAGAGTAGGAATAAACAGGTCCTTTTGAGAATGGCAGGCAGTGACTTGTGGGGTACTGAAAGGTTCGGTGCTGGGACCCCCAGCTATTTACAATATACATTAATGATTTAGACAAAGGATTTGAATGTAATATCTCTAAGTTTGCAGATGACACTAAGCTGGGTGGCAATGTGAGCTGTGAGGAGGATGCTAAGAGGCTGCAGGGTGATTAGGACAAGTTAGGTGAGTGGGCAAATGCATGGCAGATGCAATATCATGTAGATAAATGTGAGGTTATCCACTTTGGTGACAAAAACACGAAGGCAGAATATTATCTGAATGGTGACAGATTAGGAAAAGGGGAGGTGCAACGAGATCTGGGTGTCATGGTACATCAGTCATTGAAAGTTGGCATACAGATACAGCAGGCGGTGAAGAAGGCAAATGACATGTTGACCTTCATAGCAAGAGGATTTGAGTATAGGAGCAGGGAGATCTTACTGCAGTTGTACAGGGCCTTGGTGAGGCCACACCTTGAATATTGTGTCCAATTTTGGTCTCCTAATCTGAGGAAGGATATTCTTGCTATTGAGGGAGTGCAGCGAAGGTTCACCAGACTGATTGCCGGGATGGCAGGACTGACATATGAAGAAAGACTGGATCGACTAGGCTTATATTCACTGGAATTTAGAAGAATGAGAGGGGATCTCATAGAAACATATAAAATTCTGACGGGATTGGACAGGTTAGATGCAAGAAGAATGTTCCCAATGTTGGGGAAGTCCAGAACCAGGGGTCACAGTCTAAGGATAAGGGGTAAGCCATTTAGGACCGAGATGAGGAGAAACTTCTTCACTCAGAGAATTGTGAACCTGTGGAATTCTCTATCACAGAAAGTTGTTGAGGCCAGTTCGTTAGATATATTCAAAAGGGAGTTAGATGTGGCCGTTATGGCTAAAGGGATCAAGGGGTATGGAGAGAAGGCAGGAATGGGGTACTGAAGTTGCATGATCAGCCATGATCATATTAAATGGTGGTGCAGGCTTGAAGGGTCGAATGGCCTACTCCTGCACCTATTTTCTATGTTTCTATGTTTCTATGTTACAGAAACATTTCAGAAAATCGTGTTCATAAATGCCAAAGCAAATAATAACCCCCCAGGTGTCAACCAATATGCCTTTTTTATGTTTCCTTTCTTGCTCATATTCTGCTACTCCTATGAGAAGCTTCCCCAGTGGCTTCAACATTGAAGGTGGAAGGTTGCTGATGCTTAAATGAGAGTTCTTAAGATGGTTGTGATCGACAACCTCTAGAAGATCGGGCTGAGAGGGCTCGGCTGTACAATGCAGCAACGTGGCTGCTGCTGAGATAGTGTGGCCCGGATATCTTTTTGGCACTAGGGCGGGCATTGGTTGAGGGTTTGGCAGAGGAGCAGGCATGCTGTTATTGTGAGAGTAAGCAACATGTGCCATTTCCCATTATGCCAATGCCACTGCCACGTAGCTGCAACTCAGCATTGCCACTGATCCTGGGGAGGTCAGACTGCAGGAGATCTGGAATGTGATTGAAGCCCCCATTAATGCATTCATTTAGCCTTTCAAGGGTGGTCAAAAAGGTAAAGCCCAGAGCATCTCTGAACTCCAATTTGTGCTGAGTTTGCTGATCTCAGCTGGAGGGACAGTAAGAATGTTATAATTGGCCTCACTGCCTCTGGGATACGGAGGGAAAATTTCGACAGAGTTCTCACTCCTGCTCATTATCGATAAACCTCTGCTAGAAATCTGCATTATAAGCATCAGGACATCAACTGGGATCATCTTCATCATCACCATAGGTGGCGATACTCCTTTGTCAAATAGCTTGCTGACACATGAATAACATGAAGGTTACTAATACAAAAGCAAAATACTGCGGATGCTGGAATCTGAAATAAAAACAGAAAATGCTGGAAATCTCAGCGGGTCAGGCAGCATCTGTGGAGAGAAAAAAAGAGTTAACATTTCAGATCGATGAACTTCATCAGACGAAGGGTCATCGACCTGAAATGTTCATTCTATTTTTCTCTCCACATCTCTCTACAGATGCTGCCTGATCTGCTGAGATTTACAGCATTTTCTGTTTTTATTTACTAACATGAAGGTACTGGATGGCGTGCTATTGAATCGTCCAAAAGGAGCCAATGCCCTCAGAAAGGATAGGCAGAAACGTAACGATGGGAAAAAATCCAGGTGAAAAACCAAAGTCCAATTGCTGCCATCAAAGTTGAAATGAGTAGGTGGGAAGATTAAATAACTCAAGGAGCAGTGACTAAGTGATACCAAGATTGTGTTTTACAAACCCGTGAAATTTAGGTGGAAGGGAAGACTGAGGGACGGAATGAGTTCCACCATTTTGAGGTGTTGAGTTCATGTGGAAAACTTTGTAATAAGCATTTATTTTGCCACCGTAAGTATGCAGGGAGAAAGAAATAAAGAGCAGAAAGTGATTGTAGCAAAGAAAACTAGACTAAGGATAAACTGATTAATCCTAACTCAAATGGGCTATTTCTAAAAAAGTTTCCATCCATTTTAATTTTTATTTCAAGAATCGTATGTCAATAATTTCTAAGCTAGGAGCAGTTTTTTCCATTGAAATAGAAGTCGACTCTAGGCAGGTGCTTGACACTGCTGAGACAAGCTGGAGTCACAAGATTGCCACTCCACTGACTAACCCAAACTAGCATCTCTATTTCCCAGCTACCCATCCTTCAGGCCATTGTGAGTTAAATGGACCAGATAGACTCCTCTATAGGAGCACTGTGTGCTGTGGACTTAGTCCCACAGAGAAATGAGCTGAAACTGGCATAATTCTTTTTATTTAGGCCCTCAGTGACAAATGGCATCAGACGGAAGATTCTGGGTGAACCACATCCCATATCCCAGAGGTAAATGAGTAATGTTTCAAATCTTCGTGCCATCCTATTCCCTGATGTAAATATTTGAAGGTCATTAATTTTTCCAGAGTGTTAAAAAATCTTGTAATATTTGAAAGAAATAGTTCAGAGAATGATTGTATTAGAGATGTTGAATAGCTTAGAAACTATCTTTATATGTCAAAACAAATTTACAGTACGTTAGAATTGATGCTGTCTTGGTTGCCTAATGGTTATTGTTATGTACATTCTTTAGCAGTTATGATTTATTCTTTAATTAACTGTAATTTAAGCTGTTGATGGACACTGAATGCAATGTGGGAAAACCTGAGGGCGGTTTGGAAGTGATGGCTCAAAGTTAGCATTTAGATTCTTTTGTTAGTTGTTGTGGCCCATGCATTCCACTGTGGGCAGAGTCTCAATAAAAAAGTGGAGGTTTAGTGGGAGATTTAGTTGGGAGGAGCTGTGGTTTGGCACAGATAAATTTCCCTCTCTGTTCAGGCATGCATTTCATTTTTAATTGTCTTTTCCTGTCCTTTTTTATTCTCTCTTCAAAAAAATGTAAAATAGCTTTAGAGGTGTTTAGGTAAAATACAATTTAAATTGACTCTATAATGTAAGCTGCCTGCATGGGATTGCAGAACTAAGAGAGGCAGGTTTGTTTGGTTTTAGACTTGTGTGATTTTGCCTGAAGCTAATCTTTAGGTTTGAATTTGTTGAGCAGGTTGCTGTTTAACTATTCAGGTATGCCATTCACAAGCAAGCCCCAGCATCTGCTGCTGTTTGTTTGATCATGTAGTAATTTTCCCATTTACTCTCAAGCCTTTAGCTAATCCTACAGCTCCAAACCGATAAGCAGGGCCAGTTTGAAGGCTTTTGTTGGCCTGTGCACAAGATGCATTCCTTTCAGTTTTAAACCATTCGAACATAAGAGATAAAAAAAAGACATCCTCTATGAATAACATTGTGAAATGTGAGAAACAAAATATTAAGTGTGTTATTTCATTTCTGAGATTAATAATAAACAGGGATCAGGGCAGGGAGCAATGGTTTTGTTTTTTTCCTCCTAATGTAATTTTTTTAATGCAGCACTAATACAGCGTTTTCCCAACACACTAGCCCTGCCAATAAAACCTACACAGGGATGAGTAATGAATATGACTGTCTTAAAATGGTTATTCGAAAAAAAGAAACTGATTGGTAAATTCAGCTGAACTTGCTCTTTTTAGAAGAGATAAGTATTATTTCATTTCATTGTTATTTGTTACATAGTATTTCCCATAACTGCCGAACATATTTACTGAATTACTGGTTCAAGTGCACTTTCTCAAAGCTTAATACAGAACAAGAAATTCATAGAATTATTCCTCACTCAAGCATTAAGCACGAGGAGTAAAGCAAGTAATCATTTCAAGAGTTCTGATGACGGGTCACAGACCCAAAACATTAATTCTGTTTCTCTCTCCACAGATGCTGACTGACCCGCTGAGATTTCCAGTATTTTCTGTTTTTATTTTATTTCAGATTCCAGCATCCACAGTATTTAGCTTTTGTGTAGGTAATTATTTTAGACTGGCAATGAAAATGCAATTAACAGAATTTGTTAATACTGTACCAATATATTTTCATTAGGATGATGGTTGTAAATTAGTGACAATTGCAAATAGTCAGTGAAGAATTCCCGAGAATTAATGTGTGTGTGTCCCTATTCTCGTCACTGCTATTGACATGTCTTACAGGTAGCTGTAATGTTAGTTGCTCAAGAATTTCAGCTAATCTGATACTTTTCCACACTTGAGTGTTTTGCAAATTATAAATCTATAACGCAATATCCAGCTTTTCTAAATTCCTAACACCTTATCTGTAAATCAGAGCAAACACTTGGTCAATCAAATTGTGTAGTGTATGTTCGTAATCAAACAATCCAACTCCATAGACCTTTCTCACATCTATACCACTACCCCGATTTGTGGGGAGACGTCTTGGTGTGTAGGGATGCACTCACTGGATCTTCAGCCACTGTCAGAGTATGCAGGCTAATAAGAAATAGGAGCAGGAGTAGGCCATTTGGCCCCTCGCGCCAGCTCCATTATTCAATAAGATCATGACTGATCTGATCTTGGGCTCAGCTCCACTTCCCTGCCCGCTCCCCATAACCCTTTACTTGCTTATCGCACAAAAATCTGTCTATCTCCGCCTTAAATATATTCAATGACCCAGCCTCCACAGCTCTCTGGGGAAGAGAATTCCACAGACTTACAACCCTCTGAGAGAAGAAATTCCTCCTCATCTCAGTTTTAAATGGGCGGCCCCTTATCCTGAGACTATGTCCCCTAGTTTTAGTTTCCCCTATGAGTGGAAATATCCTCTCTACATCCACCTTGTCGAGCCCCCTCTTTATCTTATATGTTTCAATAAGTTCACCTCTCATTCTTCTGAACTCCAATGTGTATAGGCCCAACCTACTCAACCTATCTTCATAATCCAACCCCCCTCATCTCCGGAATCAACCTAGTGAGCCTTCTCTGAACTGCCTCCAATGCAAGTATATCCTTCCTTAAATACGGAGACCAAAACTGTAGGCAGTGTTCCAGGTGTGGTCTTATCAATACCCTGTACAGTTGTAGCAGGATTTCTCTGCTTTTATACTCTATCCCCCTTGCAATGAAGGACAACATTCCATTTGCCTTCCTGATTATTTGCTGTACCTGCATACTCACATTTTGTGTTTCATGCACAAGGACGCCCACGTCCCTCTGTACTGCAACAATTTTTTTCCATTTAAATTATAATTTGCTTTTCTATTATTTCTGCCAACGTGGATAACCTCACATTTTCCCACATTATACTCCATCTGCCAAATTTTTGCCCACTCACTTAACCCACCTATATCCCTTTGCAGATTATTTGTGTCCTCCTCACAATTTGCTTTCACACACAGCTTTGAATCATCAGCAAACTTGGCTACATTACACTCAGTCCCTTCATCCAGGTCATTAACATAGATTGTAAATAGTTGAGGACCCAGCACCGATCCCTGCGGCACCCCATTAGTCACTGTTTGCCAAACGGAAAATGACCCATTTATTCCGACTCTCTGTTTTCTGTTAGTTAGCCAATCCTCTATCCATGCTAATATATTACCCCCAACCCCGTGAGCTTTTATCTTGTGCAGTAACCTCTTATGTGGCACCTTATCGAATGCCTTCTGGAAATCCAAATACACCACATCCACTGGTTCCTCCTTATCCACCCTGTTCGTTACATCCTCAAAGAACTCCAGCAAATTTGTCAACCATCATTTCCTTTCATAAAACCATGCTGACTCTGCTTAATTGAATCATGCTTTTCCAAATGTCCAGCTACTGCTTCCTTAATAATGGACCCCTGCATTTTCCCAATGCAGATGTTAGGCTAACTGGTCTATAGTTTCCTGCTTTTTGTCTGCCTCCTTTTTTAAATAGGGGCGTTACATTTGCAGTTTTCCCACCTATTGGGATCACCCCAGAATCCAGGTAATTTTGGTAGATTACAACCAATGCATCCACAATCTCTGCAGCCACTTCTTTTTGGACCCTAGGATGTAAGCCATCAGGTCCAGGGGACTTTTCTGCCTTTAGTCCCATTATTTTACCGAGTACATCTTCATTAGTGATAGTGATTGTATTAAGTTACTCCCGTCCGATAGCCCTTTGATTATCCACTATTGGGATATTTTTAGTGTCTTCCACCATGAAGACAGATACTAAATATTTGTTCAACGTCTCTGCCATTTCCCTGTTCTCCATTATTAATTCCCCAGTCTCATCCTCTAGGGACCAACATTTACTTTAGCCACTCTTTTCCTTTTTATGTACCTGTAGAAACTCTTACTATCTGTTTTTATATTTCGTGCCAGCTTACTTTCATAATCTATCTTCCATCTCTTTATCATTTTTTTAGTCGTTCTTTGCTGGCTTTTAAAAATGTCACAATCCTATGGCCTCTCACTAGTCTTGGCCACATTGTATGCCCTTGTTTTCAATTTGATACCATCCCTTATTTCCTTAGTTTGCCACGGATGGTTATCCCTTTTCTTACAGTCTTTCCTTCTCATTGGCATATACTTTTGTTGCGAGTTATGAAATACCTCCTTAAATGTCTGCCACTGCTCATCAACCATCCCATACTTTAGTCTGTTTTTCGAGTCCACTTTAGCCAACTCTGCCCACATACCTTTGTAGTCTCCTTTATTTAAGCTTAGGACCCTGGTTTGAGAACCAACTTTCTCATCCTCCAACTGAATTTGAAATTCAACCATGTTATGGTCACTCATTCCTGGAGGATCCTTCATTACGAGATCATTTATTAATCCTGTACTAGATCTAAGATAGCCTGCTCCCTGGTTGGTTCCGCAATGTAAACTATCCCGGATACACTCTATGAACTCTTCCTTAAGGCTACCCTGGCCAATTTGCTTTGTCCAATTAATATGAAGGTTAAAATTGCCCATGATTATTGCCATTCCTTTATTACAAGCCTCCATTATTTCTTGATTTATACTCCTTCCAACAGTGTATCTACTGTTAGGGGACCTATAGACTACGCCCACCAGCGACTTTTTCCCTTTATTATTCCTTATCTGAACCCAAATTGATTCAACATCCTGATCCTCTGAGCCAATATTGTTCCTCACTAATGCACTGATCTCATCCTTTATTAACAGTGCTACCCCACCTTTTCTATTCTGTCTGTCTTTCTGAATTGTCAAATACCCCTGAATATTTAGTTCCCAGTCCTGGTCACCTTGCAAACACGTCTCTGTAATGGCTATCAGATCATAACCATTTTTATCTATTTGTGCCATCAACTCATCTATTTTGTTATGAATGCTATGTGCATTTAGACAAAGAGTTATAAAAATTTTTTTACCCTTTTTTCCTGCTTGTTTCCTCTGTCCTTCAAATTCACTTTCTACATTTTTGCTTTCCAATTCCATCTTTACTCCCCTCCCTACTGAATCTATTTTCAGGTTCCCATCTCCCTGCCAAACTAGTTTAAACCCTCCCCAACAGCACTACCACCCGCCCCCATTCCCCCCCCCCCCACCCCCCCGCGAGGATATTGGTCCTGGCTCTGTTGAGGTGCAACCCATCCGCCTTGTACAGGTCCCACCTCCCCCAGAAGCGGTCCCAATGTCTCAGGAATCTATAGCCTCCCCTCCTGCACCATCTCTCCAGCCACGCATCTGCTCTATCCTCCTATTTCTGTACTCACTACCTCGTGGTTCCAGGAGTATCCGGAGATTACTACTTTCTAGGTCTTGCTTTATAATCTCTCTCCTAGCTCCCTAAACTCTGCCTCAGGACCTCATCCCTCTTTCTACCTATGTCATTGGTCCTAATATGGACCACGACCTCTAGCTGTTCACCCTCTCCCCCCAGAATGCCCTGCTGCCGCTCAGTGACATCCTTGACCCTGGCACCAGGGAGGCAACATACCATTCTGGAGTCACGTCTACAGCCACAGAAACGCCTGTCTGCTCCCTGACTATTGAATCCCCTACCACTATAGCTCTTCCATTCTAGGATAGATTGGCGAATGATACTTAAGGGGTTGACAGTGGATGGGCAATGGCAGACATTTAGAGACCGCATGGATGAACTACAACAATTTTACATCCCTGTCTGGCGTAATAATAAAAAAGGGAAGGTGGCTATCAAGGGAAATCAGGGATAGTATTAAAACCAAGGAAGTGGCATACAAATTGGCCAGAAATAGCAATGAACCCGGGGACTGGGAGAAATTTAGAACTCAGTAAAGAAGGACAAAGGGTTTGATTAGGGCAGGGAAAATAGAGTATGAGAGGAAGCTTGCAGGGAACATTAAGACGGACTGCAAAAGCTTCTATAGATAGGTAAAGAGAAAAAGGTTAGTAAAGACAAACGTAGGTCCCTTGCAGTCAAAATGAGGGGCAGTCACAACGGGGAACAAAGAAATGGCAGACCAATTGAACAAGTACTTTGGTTCGGTATTCACTAAGGAGGATACAAACAACCTTCCGGATATAAAAGGGGTCAGAGGGTCTAGTAAGAAGGGGAACTGAGGGAAATCCTTATTAGTCGGGAAATTGTTAGGGAAATTGATGGGATTGAAGTCCGATAAATCCCCAGGGCCTGATGGACTGCATCCCAGAGTACTTAAGGAGGTGGCCTTGGAAATAGCAGATGCATTGACAGTCATTTTCCAACATTCCATAGACTCGGGATCAGTTCCTATGGAGTGGAGGGTAGCCAATGTAACCCCACTTTTTAAAAAAGGAGGGAGAGAGAAAACAGGGAATTATAGACCGGTCAGCCTGACATCGATAGTGGGTAAAATGATGGAATCAATTATTAAGGATGTCATAGCAGCGCATTTGGAAAGAGGTGACATGATAGGTCCAAGTCAGCATAGATTTGTGAAAGGAAAATCATGCTTGACAAATCTTCTGGAATTTTTTGAGGATGTTTCCAGTAGAGTGGACAAGGGAGAACCATTTGATGTGGTGTATTTGGACTTTCAGAAGGCTTTCGACAAGGTCCCACACAAGAGATTAATGTGCAAAGTTAAAGCACATGGGATTGGGGGTAGTGTGCTGATGTGGATTGAGAACTGGTTGGCAGACAGGAAGCAAAGAATAGGAGTAAATGGGTACTTTTCAGAATGGCAGGCAGTGACTAGTGGGGTACCGCAAGATTCTGTGCTGGGGCCCCAGCTGTTTACATTGTACATTAATGATTTAGACGAGGGGATTAAATGTAGTATCTCCAAATTTGCGGATGACACTAAGTTGGGTGGCAGTGTGAGCTGCGAGGAGGATGCAATGAGGCTGCAGAGTGACTTGGATAGGTTAGGTGAGTGGGCAAATGCATGGCAGATGAAGTATAATGTGGATAAATGTGAGGTTATCCACTTTGGTGGTAAAAACAGAGGAACAGACTATTATCTGAATGGTGACAGATTAGGAAAAGGGGAGGTGCAACGAGACCTGGGTGTCATGGTACATCAGTCATTGAAGGTTGGCATGCAGGTACAGCAGGCGGTTAAGTAAGCAAATGGCATGTTGGCCTTCATAGCGAGGGGATTTGAGTACAGGGGCAGGGGGGTGTTACTACAGTTGTACAGGGCCTTGGTGAGGCCATACCTGGAGTATTGTGTACAGTTTTGGTCTCCTAACTTGAGGAAGGACATTCTTGCTATTGAGGGAGTGCAGCGAAGGTTCACCAGACTGATTCCCGGGATGGCAGGACTGACATATCAAGAAAGACTGGATCAACTCGGCTTGTATTCACTGGAGTTCAGAAGAATGAGAGGGGATCTCATAGAAACGTTTAAAATTCTGATGGGTTTAGACAGGTTAGATGCAGGAAGAATGTTCCCAATGTTGGGGAAGTCCAGAACCAGGGGTCACAGTCTAAGGATAAGGGGTAAGTCATTTAGGACCGAGATGAGGAGAAACTTCTTCACACAGAGAGTGGTGAACCTGTGGAATTCTCTACCACAGGAAGTTATTGAGGCTAATTCACTAAATATATTCAAAAAGGAGTTAGATGTAGTCCTTACTACTAGGGGGATCAAGGGGTATGGCGAGAAAGCAGGAATGGGGTACTGAAGTTGCATGTTCAGCCATGAACTCATTGAATGGCGGTGCAGGCTCGAAGGGCCGAATGGCCTACTCCTGCACCTATTTTCTATGTCTATGTTTCTATGTTTCCTCCCCTCTGTTCAGCTGAGCCACCCATGGCTCTGGCTGCACTCCCCATAGGCACCGTCACCCCTACCGGTACTCAGAAGAGAATGCGGGTTGGAGAGCGAGATGGACTCAGGGGACTCCTGCACTACCTGCCTAGTCCTCCTCTTCTATCTGGCGGTCACCCACTCCCTCTCTGTCTGCACACTCTTAAGCTGCGGGGTGACCGCCTCTAGAAACATGCTATCCACGTAGCTCTCAGACTCACGGATGCACCGCAGTGACTCCAGCCGCCGCTCTAGCTCCAAAACGTGGAGCTCGAGTTGGTGCAGCTGGAGACACCTCCTGCACATGTAGTCGTCCAGGCTGCACAAAGCATCCAGGACTTCCCACGTGCCACACGATGTGCAATCCATACGACTGAGCTGCCCTGCCATCCCTCTCATTGGACTCGGAACTATCAAGCAAAAATAAACTCTAAACCTTAGCAAAACACACCCAGCCACTACTTAGCAAACAGCTGATTAAATTAATTAAGTTTTTTTAGATAATAAATATCACTTATCTATTTAATTGGAGCTCCTAACTTACACTAATGCCCAAGGTTTTTAAAAAAAAGAGAAAAGAAAAATACTCACCAATCCACCAGCCAATCACTTACCTGCTTGGCTGTGACATCACACTTCAATTTCGATTCCTTTTACTTTTTGTCTCTTACTGTTGTCGCTGTTGCAGATAGCTCCTCCTGAACTCCGGCTCCTCCCGAACTGCTGTTGCCTTTTGAAGCCCTCACTCTGGTCAGGTCTCGTGATGCTAGGCCGCTCCTCCCGATCTCAGTGGGCGGTTCCTTTTCTACATATTTCTGGTGGTGCCCATGTCACTAAGGATGTATCTTGGATACCTGCCCGACCAGAGAGACCGCAAAATGCAATGGAGGTTGGCAGACGGGGAGCGAGAAAGTAAACATGTTTAGCCAAATCTTTGGGAGTCCAGGCCTGAATCTGCACAGGGGGTGGGGGGCACGCTTACAACAACTTGCATTTGTATAGCGCCTTTAACGTGTAAAACATCCCAAGGCACTTCACAGGACTGTTATCAAATACAATTTGGCACTGAGCCGCATAAGGCGCTATTAGGACAGGTCAAAGAAATAGGTTTACTTGCAGCAGGTGTGCATGGAAGTGGAGTCCACCTGATGTGCAGGCCTCCACTCAGCAGGTAGATTCCTAGGCCAAGGACAAGTTAAAAGTCTGGCCTAACTCTCCGTCCTCCCGCTACTGGCCACAGCTCTGACATGAGTGAGTGATCTTATTTGTGTGGGCGGAAGCTCTTCCCCAGACAAGGCCCGAAGGAAACTAGCAGTAAGTCTGGGACCCAGCGTATCCAGGTCCTGAGCTGAACCCCAGCCCTTTCAGCGCACTGTTGCTGGACTTACTCCAAAGGCTTGGAGTGCACAGATTTTTGGCTCCATTGTCGTTTTCTAATCTGGTCCAAATTTTCAAAGTGAGTAATATGGAAATAGAGTGAGTCGTTAAAACTGTTCCCATGGGGAGTCTAATAATCATTATAGCCAAAGCAACAGAAAAGTTAAAGGAAATAGTAAACTGTAAAGGAGGTGCTTAACAGCACAAAGGAGTTTTGGTGCAACTGTAAAATCAAGTTGGTGAGAAGAAGTCGAATATTTATGGATAATGTGTGATCAACAGCATTGTGTGGCTGTGCATACTCGGCACCGAGTGGGGAAGGCACCTCGGTGCTTTTACATCCGCTGTTTGCTTACATCGAAGAACTGCATTGTTTGCGTACAAGCTTTCCATATTTATAATGCTAAAAATGGTTCCCGCAACCGAATGGTAGAATCATAGACTCAAGCAGGTCTACGTCAGGAAAATGGAAAGGTTTTAGAAATTTAAAGACGAGAGGTAGATCTTGACTTTGTACACTGGTGTAAAATAGGTGATAGCAAGTTGACAGCCTATTTCATATCTCTCCTGATTTCTATTTCCATTGAAGTCAGTGAATTCTAGTGGGAATTTTAGCTCTGGCTGGTAGCCAGGAGTCTCCATGAGATTCCTGGCTGGTATTAACTGCTGGGCCTCATTTACTGGGCATCAGACCCTCTGGCCATCTGCCCACCCAAATTGGATGTAATTAGGTAGCTGGCCAGCCGGTAAAGACCAGCCGGTGAAGACCAGGCTGCCCAGAGGCTGCCTGCCGGCACTCGAATGCACTGGCAGAGAGGTTTGGCTGGGTCTCGCATGTGGGAAAGGTGGAGCCCAGGGTAGTAAACACAGCAGGGTCAAAGCTGTTGTGGAGCAGAAATAGATCAGCAAATACTGGCCCTCAATTTTAAATCCTGTTCTTTGCAGATTGTACCGGGCAGGTGGAATTAAAATTCTTCCTCCTCTCTCCTTGGTGGGAATTTTTCCATTGCTGAGTGTACAGGTTTAGGGACGGGAGAGCAGTTAAAAGTGCGGAAATTGATAGCACGTCGGGAAACTTGCCTGTGAAGGGGAGGCAGAAGCTCAGTAGCCATTGTGCGATTCCATTAAAGTGACAGCTGTAAAAAAACACGGAGATGCTCACACCTTACACCTGCTTCCTTGCCTGACACCATTTTGTGCCTAGAACTAGCTGTCAGCAGTTTGCAGGTCATTTCTGTAACTTCGGAAGCCACTCTCACCACATTGCTAGTCAGTATCAGAACACTGAGGGATTGGCCCTCTGATCTCCACTTTACCTGCCTTCTATTACGTCAGCATGGGTACCACTTATGCTGTCTCCCCTTGGAGCTCAGGATCGAGATGAGCCCCAGCACCACCAACACCAGCCACACCAGCAGGCACAACACCAGCAGTAGCAGCAACCACAACAGCAGTCTTTTCCTCACTGATCTGATGCTCAACAGGAGAGAGGCTTCAGCACAAGTGTGCACTGCGCCAGAGGCGAAACCCCTGTCATGTATTCAACCATCATTGTAACCCATGTATAATCTGACCTAAGTTGTACATTGTGAGAACAATGACCACTAGGTGGTGAACTTGTGGGAGACACTCCTAACCTGGACCTTCAGATATAAAAGGGCAAGCTCCACCCACTTCCATCACGTGAGTGCTATGGAATAAAGGACAGGTCACAGACTGACCTTCTCTCAAGCATGGGCCTCGTGTGCATTTATACTGTGTAGTAAGGACGTATCAATGGTGACGAGAAACTGGGATTTAAACCACGTGAGCATGGCCACGAGCAGAACAGATGAGAGGTACTGTGTTAAGGAATGGTTGGGTCAGAGATTCAACATTGTTAAAGCAGCACACAGTTCTCCAGGCAGACAAGGGCAGTCAGGCATGCCCCAACATGTAGTCGAACCCAGAGGGGGAGTTCGACAGAGACAAATGCAAGCTGAACGGCGATTCACACCATTGCAAGGGACAATGCGGCCAGTAATGAGGCCATCAACACCTGTTAATGACGCACTCAAGGACAATAACAGGGGCAGTTCGGGATGATCGACTGGCAAGGGACCTTTTGTTTCAAACAGCAGCTCATATTGGAGGCGTGGAGGCACACACTCAGCCGGAGTTTGCAGAGATGAGCAAAATACCTGCAGCAATTGCAGAAATGAACGCTGGGGGAAATCACTGGAAGCTAAAGTTCAGCGAGTTCATGTGGAGCACGTATACAGTTCATACACCAGGACGCCACCGATAATGATGAACATGCTCCTCAATGGCATCCCAGTATCAATGGAGCTAGACCCTGATGGGTATCAAACAGTTCGAAAAGTTGTGGGCGTCCAAGGCCAGGAGGCCAAAATTATCGGCGATTAACGCACAGCTACGGACATACACAAAGGAGATCATTCCGGTGCTAGGCAGCGCCACGGTAGTCGTGACCCACAAAGATTCGGAGAACAGGTTGCCACTCTGGGTTGTCCCAGGGGACGGTCCCGCACTACTGGGGAGGAGTTGGCTTGCTGTCATGAACTGGAAATGGGGCAATGTCAATGCAATTTCCTCTGTGGAGCGAGTATCATGCTCACAGATCCTGGACAAATTTGACTCATTATTTCAACCCGGCATTGGCACTTTCATGGGGACCAAGGTAGTGATTCACATAAACCCGGACGCCAGGCCAGTACACCACAAGGCCAGAGCAGTGCCGTGCGTGATGCGGGAAAAGATAGAAGGCGAATTGGACCGCCTGCTGAGGGAAGGCATCATCTCGCCAGTCGAATTCAGTGACTGGGCGAGCCCGATCGTGCCGGTGCTCAAGACGGATGGGTCGGTCAGGATATGTGGTGATTACAAGGCCACCATCAATCGGGTGTCACTCCAAGACCAGTACCCGCTACCGAGAGCGGAGGACCTCTTTGCGACGCTATCCGGTGGCAAACTTTTTTCAAAATGAGACCTGGCCTCAGCTTACATGACCCAGGAGCTGGCGAGTGAGTCAAAGAAGCTGACCACCATCACGACACACAAGGGGTTGTTTGAGTACAACAGATGTCCGTTCGGGATCCGCTCGGCCGCCGCGATCTTCCAACGAAATATGGAAAGCCTCCTCAAGTCGATTCTAGGGACGGTGGTTTTTCAGGACAACATCCTCATCACGGGTTACGATACTAAAGAACACCTCCACAACCTGGAGGAGGTGCTACGCAGACTGGACCGGGTAGGTCTGTGACTGAAAAAGACGAAGTGTGTCTTCCTAGCTCCAGAGGTAGAATTCCTGGGGATGAGGATAGCAGCAGAAGGGATCAGCCCTACTGCGTCCAAGACGGAAGCGATCCAGAGAGCACCCAGACCCCGTAACACGACAGAGCTGCGTTCGTTCCTGGGGCTCCTGAACTATTTTGGTAACTTTCTTCCCAAATTGAGCATGCTGCTAGAACCGCTACACGTGCTCCTACGCAAAGGTCGTGAATGGGTCTGGGGGGACAGCCAGGAAAGGGCTTTTAATAGAGACTGCAATTTGTTATGTTCCAACAATCTGTTAACGCTCTATGACCTATGTAAGAAACTTGTGTTAACGTGCGATGAGTCGTCCTATGGTGTCAGGTGTGTGTTGCAACATGTCAATGCCAAGGGTCAGTTACAGCCGGTAGCTTATGCCTCCAGAAGTCTGTCCCAGGGAGAAAGGGGCTACGGGATGGTAGAAAAGGAGGCACTCGCATGTCTATATGCGGTAAAGAAAATGCACCAGTACCTATTTGGCAGAAAATTTGAGCTGAAGACAGATCACAAACCCCTAACGTCCCTTTTGGCCGACAACAAAGGTGGGCAACAGAGGTGGGCACTCACGTTAGCCGCCTATGACTACACAATTCGGCACAGACCGGGCACCGAAAACTGCGCTAATGCACTCAGCAGGCTCCCACTAGCCACCACTGAGGGGGCTACCGAGCATGCTGCTGAGATGGTCATGGCTGTTGAAGCTTTCGAAAGCGAAGGCTCACCCGTGACAGCCCGTCAGATTAAATTCTGGAAAAATAGAGACCTGCTATTGTCTCTAGTCAAGAAATGTGTCTTGAATGGGGACTGGGCAGCCACATACAGGGCATGCCCTGAGAAATTTAAACCATTTCGCAGGCGCAGGGATGAACTCTCAATTCAGGCCGATTGCCTACTGTGGGGAAACCGCGTAGTCATGCCCCAGATGGGCAGAGAGGTGTTCATCAGAGAACTCCACAATGAGCACCCGGGCATTGTCACAATGAAGGCAATTGCCAGGTCACACGTTTGGTGGCCAGGGATAGACGCAGATCTGGAACTTTGTGTTTGCAGGTGCAACACGTGTGCCCAGCTGGGCAATGCGCCCAGGGAAGCCCCCCTTAGCCCCTGGCCATGGCACGCCAAGCCTTGGTCACGCATCCATGTGCACTACGCAGGTCCTTTCATGGGAAAAATGTTTTTGGTTGTAGTAGACGCCTACTCCAAATGGATCGTGTGTGACATTTTAAATTCAAGTACATCCTCTGCCACAGTAGAAAGTCTACGGGCAATGTTCGCCGCCCACGGTCTACCGGACATCTTGGTCAGTGACAATGGCCCGTGCTTCACAAGCACTGAATTCCAGGATTTCATGGCAGGCAATGGAATTAACCATGTCAGAACGGCACCGTTCAAGCCGTCCTCAAACGGCCAGGCAGAACGAGCAGTGCAAATAATCAAACAGGGGATGCTCAGAATCCAAGGGGGTTCCCTATAATGCCGCTTATCACGCCTCCTGTTGGCCTACAGATCCCGACCACACTCGCTCACAGGAGTTCCACCCGCAGAGTTGCAAATGAAAAGGACGCTCAAAACCCGGTTATCCCTTATACACCCCACCATGAAAGAAATTGTCGAGAGCAGGCGCCAGTCACAATATGACTACCATGACAGGAATGCGAGGGCACAATGTATTGATGTCAATGACCCTGTTTTTGTCCTCAACTACGCTGCAGGGCCCAAATGGCTCACAGGCACTGTAGTTGCCAAAGAGGGAAATAGGATTCTGGTAGATAAACTTACCAATGGATAAATCTGCCGCAAACATGTGGATCAAACAAAAAGGAGGTTCAGCAACCCCATAGAAGAAGCAGAGGAAGAACACAATATAGAGTTCACTCCACCACAGGTGACCGAACACCGGAACCAAAGGGAGGAGAGCCCAGTCACTGTGGGCAGTCCGGACAGGCCTCAGGCACCGCAAACAGTGACTGGGCTCTCCTCCCTTTGGTTCCGGTGTTCGGTCACCTGTGGTGGAGTGAACTCTATATCGTGTTCCAGCGCCCAACAACCGGAGCCCCAACTCAGGCACTCTACAAGAGAGCGTAAACCACCAGAGAGACTCAACCTGTGATCCCAATAAGACTTTGGGGGGGGAGGTGATATCATGTATTCAACCAGCATTGTAACCCATGTATAATCTGACCTAAGTTGTACACTGTGAGAACAATGACCACTAGGTGGTGAACTTGTGGGAGACACTCCTAACCTGGACCTTCAGATATAAAAGGGCAAGCTCCACCCACTTCCATCACTTGAGTGCTATGGAATAAAGGACAGGTCACAGACTGACCTTCTCTCAAGCATGGGCCTCGTGTGCATTTATACTTTATAGTAAGGACGTATCAACCCCCATCACAGGGTGTACAGGCAGAGGATGAGCTTCCTGGACATGACGTATAAACGTTTCCCTGCCTTTCTTAGGCAAAACCACGCGATTACCCCACAAAAGGCAGTCCGCCTGCATGGACATTTCATCTTTGTGCCGCTGGAATGGCTTGATCTCTTCATGCATCTCCGCTGGGATGCTGGACCAGTTCCCATGGAGGACACAGTTTTTTACCAGGAACAGTAAAGGATCCTGGCTGGTCCAGGTCCTGATCTGGTGGGCCGTAACGGGTAACTTTTCGTTTTCAAATGCATCCATCATCAAGAGCAAGTCTGCAGGCTGTGCCATTTCCACCCTGGTGGTGGGCAATGGTAGCCGACTTAGAGCATCAGCACAGTTCTCTGTGCCTGGCCTGTGGTGAATTACATACTTATATGCAGACAGTGTGAGCACCTATCTTTGGATGCGAGCAGAGGCATTGGTATTAATACCTTTGCTCTCTGAAAATAGCGATATGAGCGGCTTATGGTCAGTTTCTAACTCGAACTTAAGCCCAAACAAATACTGGTGCATTTTTTTCACCCCGTATACGCATGCCAGAGCTTCTTTTTCAATCATGCTGTAGGCCCTTTCAGCCTTGGACAAACTCCTGGACACATAAGCGACCAGTTGCAATGTTCCCGATTCATTTGCTTGTTGTAACTCACACCCGACCCTGTACGAAGACACATCGCAAGCTAGCACTAAACGTTTATATGGGTCATGCAGAACAAGCAGTTTGTTGGAACATAACAGATTCCTGGCTTTCTCAAAAGCAGTCTCTTGTGATTTCCCCCATACCCAGTCATCTCCCTTGCGTAGCAACACGTGTAGAGGTTCTAGCAAGGTGCTTAACCCGGGTAGGAAATTACCAAAATAATTGAGGAGTCCCAGGAACGACCGCAGCTCCATCACGTTTTGTGGTCTCGGCGCGTTCTTGATGGCCTCTGTCTTGACATCAGTGGGTCTGATGCCGTCTGCCGCGATTCTTCTCCCTAAGAACTCGACCTCTGGCACCAGGAAAACACACTTCGAGCGTTTCAATCCGAGTCCCACATGACCTAGCCGACGTAGAACCTCTTCCAGGTTCTGCAAGTGTTCAATGGTGTCCCGACCTGTGATCAATATGTTGTCCTGGAAAACCATGGTGCGCGGAACTGACTTTAGCAGACTCTCCATGTTCTTTTGAAAAATAGCCGCGGCTGATCGAATCCCAAACAGGCATCTATTGTAGATGAACAGACCTTTGTGCGTATTGATGCAGGTGAGGCCTTTCGAAGATTCCGTCAGCTCCTGCGTCATGTAGGCCGAGGTCAGGTCCAACTTGGTGAATGTCTTCCCTCCTGCCAGTGTTGCAAATAGGTCGTCTGCCTTAGGTAGCGGGTACTGGTTATGCAGTGAAAAACGGTTAATTGTTACTTTATAGTCCCCACAAATTCTGACCATGCCATCGCCCTTGAGAACCGGAACAATCGGACTGGCCCACACGTTGAACTCAACCGGTGCGATGATTCCCTCTCGTTGCAGCCTGTCCAGCTCGATCTCCACTTTCTCTCACATCATGTATGGCACCGCACGTGCCTTGTGGGTGGATGGGTCGTGTGCCGGGAACCAAGTGGATCTGCATCTTCACCCCAGAGAAATTTCCAATGCCTGGCTCAAACAATGACGGGAACGTGCTCAGAACCTGGGCACATGAGGCGTCGTCGACAGACGAAAGCGCTCGGATGTCGTCCCAGTTCCAGCAGATTTTTCCCAGCCAGCTTCTGCCGAACAGTGTGGAGCCATCTCCTGGTACAATCCATAGTGGGAGTTCATGCACTGCTCCATCATTGGAGACTTTTACTGCTGTGCTGCCAATTACAGGGATCAGCTCTTTAGTGTAAGTTCTCGGCTTGGTATGAATAGGGCTCAGCTTGGGCCTTTGTGCCTTGTTGAACCACAGCCTCATGAAGACCTTTTTGCTCATGATAGACTGACTCGCACCCGTGTCCAATTCTATGGATACTGGAATTCCGTTCAGCTCAACTTTCAGCATGATTGGTGGACATTTCATGGTGAAGGTGTGTACATAGAAACATAGAAACATAGAAAATAGGTGCAGGAGTAGGCCATTCAGCCCTTCGAGCCTGCACCGCCATTCAATTAGTTCATGGCTGAACATGCAACTTCAGTACCCCATTCCTGCTTTCTCGTCATACCCCTTGATCCCCCTAGTAGTAAGGACTACATCTAACTCCTTTTTGAATATATTTAGTTAATTGGCTTCAACAACTTTCTGTGGTAGAGAATTCCACAGGTTCACCACTCTCTGGGTGAAGAAGTTTCTCCTCATCTCGGTCCTAAATGGCTTACCCCTTATCCTTAGACTGTGACCCCTGGTTCCGGACTTCCCCAACATTGGGAACATTCTTCCTACATCTAACTTGTCTAAACCCGTCAGAATTTTAAACTTTTCCATGAGATCCCCTCTCATTCTTCTGAACTCCACTGAATACAAGCCGAGTTGATCCAGTCTTTCTTGATATGTCAGTCCTGCCATCCCGGGAATCAGTCTGATGAACCTTCGCTGCATTCACTCAATAGCAAGAATGTCCTTCCTCAAGTTAGGAGACCAAAACTGTACACAATATTCCAGGTGTGGCCTTACCAAGGCCCTGTACAACTGTAGTAACACCTCCCTGCCCCTGTACTCAAATCCCCTTGCTATGAAGGCCAACATGCCATTTGCTTTCTTAACTGCCTGCTGTACCTGCATGCCAACCTTCAATGACTGATGTACCATGACACCCAGGTCTCGTTGCACCTCCCCTTTTCCTAATCTGCCACCATTCAGATAATAGTCTGTCTTTCTGTTTTTACCACCAAAGTGGATAACCTCACATTTATCAACATTATACTTCATCTGCCATGCATTTGCCCACTCACCTAACCTATCCAAGTCACTCTGCAGCCTCATAGCATCCTCCTCACAGCTCACACTGCCACCCAACTTAGTGTCATCCGCAAATTTGGAGATACTACATTTAATCCCCTCGTCTAAATCATAAATGTACAATGTAAACAGCTGGGGCCCCAGCACAGAACCTAGCGGTACCCCAATAGTCACTGCCTGCCATTCTGAAAAGTACCCATTTACTCCTACTCTTTGCTTCCTGTCTGACAACCAGTTTTCAATCCACGTCAACACACTACCCCCAATCCCATGTGCTTTAACTTTGCACATTAATCTCTTGTGTGGGACCTTGTCGAAAGCCTTCTGAAAGTCCAAATACACCACATCAACTGGTTCTCCCTTGTCCACTCTACTGGAAACATCCTCAAAAAATTCCAGAAGATTTGTCAAGCATCATTTCCCTTTCACAAATCCATGCTGACTTGGACCTATCATGTCACCATTTTCCAAATGCGCTGCTATGACATCCTTAATAATTGATTCCATCATTTTACCCACTACCGATGTCAGGCTGATGGTCTATAATTCCCTGTTTTTGCTCTCCCTCCTTTTTTAAAAAGTGGGTTTACATTGGATACCCTCCACTCCATAGGAACTGATCCCGAGTCTATGGAATGTTGGAAAATGACTGTCAATGCATCCGCTATTTCCAAGGCCACCTCCTTAAGTACTCTGGGATGCATTCCATCAGGCCCTGGGGATTTATCGGCCTTCAATCCCATCAATTTCCCCAACACAATTTCCCGACTAATAAGGATTTCCCTCAGTTCCTCCTTCTTACTAGACCCTCTGACCCCTTTTATATCCGGAAGGTTGTTTGTGTCCTCCTTAATGAATACCGAACCAAAGTACTTGTTCAATTGGTCTGCCATTTCTTTGTTCCCCGTTGTGACTTCCCCTGATTCTGACTGCAGGGGACCTACGTTTGTCTTTACTAACCTTTTTCTCTTTACATATCTATAGAAACTTTTGCAGTCCGTCTTAATGTTCCCTGCAAGCTTCTTCTCGTACCCTATTTTCCCTTCCCTAATCAAACCCTTTGTCCTCCTCTGCTGAGTTCTAAATTTCTCCCAGTCCCCGGGTTCGTTGCTATTTCTGGCCAATTTGTATGCCACTTCCTTGGCTTTAATACTATCCCTGATTTCCCTTGATAGCCACGGTTGAGCCACCTTCCCTTTTTTATTTTAACGCCAGACAGGAATGTACAATTGTTGTATTTCATCCATGCGGTCTTTAAATGTCTGCCATTGCCCATCCACAGTCAACCCCTTAAGTATCATTCGCCAATCTATCCTAGCCAATTCACGCCTCACACCTTCAAAGTTACCCTTCTTTAAGTTCTGGACCATGGTCTCTGAATTAACTGTTTCATTCTCCATCCTAATGCAGAATTCCACCATATTATGGTCACTCTTCGCCAAGGGGCCTCGCACAACGAGATTGCTAATTAATCCTCTCTCATTACACAACACCCAGTCTAAGATGGCCTCTCCCCTAGTTGATTCCTTGATATTTTGGTCTAGAAAACCATCCCTTATGCACTCCAGGAAATCCTCCTCCACCGTATTATTTCCAGTATGGTTAGCCCAATCTATGTGCATATTAAAGTCACCCATTATAACTGCTGCACCCTTATTGCATGCACCCCTAATTTCCTGTTTGATGCCCTTCCCAACATCACTACTACTGTTTGGAGGTCTGTACACAACACCCACTAACGTTTTTTGCCCTTTGGTGTTCTGCAGCTCTACCCATATAGATTCCACATCGTCCAAGCTAATGTCCTTCCTAACTGTTGCATTAATCTCCTCTTTAACCAGCAATGCTACCCCACCTCCTTTTCCTTTTATTCTATCCTTCCTGAATGCTGAATACCCCTGGATGTTGAGTTCCCAGCCCTGATCATCCTGGAGCCACGTCTCTGTAATCCCAATCACATCATATTTGTTAACATCTATTTGCACAGTTAATTCATCCACCTTATTACGGATACTCCTTGCATTAAGACACAAAGCCTTCAGGCTTGTTTTTTTAACACCCTTTGTCCTTTTAGAATTATGATGTAGTGTGGCCCTTTTTGTTTCTTGCCTTTGTTTACTCGGCCTTCCACTATTGCTTTTTACCTTTCTACCATCTGTTTCTGACTCCATATTACTTCACCCTGTCTCGCTGCATAGGTTCCCATCCCCCTGCCATATTAGTTTAAACCCTCCCGAACTGCATTAGCAAATGTTACCCCTAGGACATCAGTTCCAGTCCTGCCCAAATGCAGACCGTCCCTTTTGTACAGGTCCCACTTCCCCCAGAACGGCTTCCAATGTCCCAGGAATTTGAATCCCTCCCTCTTGCACCACTGCTCAAGCCACGTATTTATTCTAATTATCCTGCTCGCTCTGCTCTGAGTACGTGGCACTGGTAGCAATCCAGAGATTACTACCTTTGAGGTCCTACTTTTTAATTTAATTCCTAGCTCCCTAAATTCAGCTTGTAGGACCTCTTCCCACTTCTTAACTATTCCTACATGTACCACGACAACTGGCTGTTCACCCTCCCTCTCCAGAATGCTCTGCAGCCGCTCTGAGACGTCCTTGACCCTTGCACCAGGGAGGCAACAAACCATCCTGGAGTCTCGGTTGTGGCCGCAGAAACTCCTATCTATTCCCCTTACAATAGAGTCCCCTATCACTATAGCTCTCCCACTCTTTTTCCCGCCCTTCTGTGCAGCAGAGCCACCCATGGTGCCATGAACCTGGCTGCTGGTGTCTTCCCCTGGTAAGTCATCTCCCCCAACAGTATCCAAAACGGTATATCTGTTTTGGAGGGAGATGACCGCAGGGGACTCCTCCACTACCTTCCTGCTCTTGCCTTGTCTCTTAGTCACCCATTCACTATCTGTCCTAACCCTACTTGCGGTGTGACCAACTCACTAAATGTGCTATCCACAACATTCTCAGCATCGCACATGCTCCAGAGTGAGTCCATGCGCAGCTCCTGTGCCGTCATGCGGTCTGTCAGGAGCTGCAGCTGGACATACTTCCCGCACACATAGTAGTCAGGGACACTGGAAGCGTCCCTGATTTCCCACATAGCACAGGAGGATCATGACACGGGTCCGAGCACTTCTGCCTTCTCGGTTCGAGTCTCTAGTCCAGTTCGATCCAACATGGATCGGTCTTCCTCTACAACTTGGTGGTTTGCAGAGTTTGCAGCTCGTCTGCACATTCGCTGGAGGTGTCCCATTGTTCCACAGCCTTTGCACACATAGTGTTTGAAGCGGCTTTGATGTGCTCGATGATCCCCTCCGCAGCACCAACACGGTGTCAATTGCCTCGCATTCACGCTTGATGGCGGACTCTGAGTCATCTGAGGTCGTGCAGCTGCAGGCGTGTACATTCTGCCATATGCATTCCTGCCTGAGAACGGTGTTACTTTGTGTACAGTACTTGCCAAAGCATCTTTATGCTGCGAAATTTGTTTGGTGTTATCGCTGGTGGACATAAATGCCTGGGCTATCGTTATGGCTTTTCTCAGGTTCGCTGTTTCAACAGTCAGTAGTTTGCGAGGAATAACCTCATGGCCAATGCCAAGCAGAAAAAAGTCTCTTAGCATTTGCTCCAGGAATCCATCGAATTAGCAATGTCCTGCAAGGCACCTTAGTTCGGCGACGTAGCTAAAAACTTCCTGGCCTTCAGACCATTGACATGTATAAAATCGATACCTTGTTTTCAGAATATTCTCCTTCCGATTTTGATTCTCCCGGACCAGCTTACACAGTTCTTCATTCGATTTGGTTGTTGGTTTCACCGGAGCAAGAAGATTCTTCATGAGGCCATAGGTTGTTGCCCTGCAGACAGTGAGGAGGATCGCCCTTCATTTGGCAGCGTTCACATTCCCTTCCAGCTCGTTGGCCAAGAAGTATTGGTCGAGTTGCTCCACGAAGGCTTCCCAATTGTCACCTTCTGAGAATTTCTCCAGGATACCAACAGTTCTCTGCATTTTCACGTGATGGTTCGTTAACTCATCGCCAGTTGTTATGTCTCGAATAAAGCAATGTGACTGAGTACTGTGGACTTGAGTAAGTGTGATCTTTATTGTGATTCCAGAGTGTTGCCACAGCATGGGAGACCTGCTTATATACAGTGCTCCCAAGGGATGTTGGGATCCCTTGGGACTCCAACAGATGTGCCCTCTGGTGGCGGTAGAAATGCTGGTTACATGGTGTTGCATACATAACAGTAACAGTGAACCAATCAAACAGTACATAATTTCATTAACTGAACTGGCCACTACGTATAACTTTGGAGCACTCACAGAGGAAATGATCAGGGATCAAATTATTGAGAAAACAAGCTGATGCTTGACAACATTGATGCAATCCTGCGAATAGAAACATAGAAACATAGAAAATAGGTGCAGAAGTAGATCATTCGGCCCTTCGGCCCTGCACCACCATTCAATAAGATCATGGCTGATCATGGCTGAATGTAGGAGGCAACAACATCAAAAAACTTTCATCATTCCTCGGCACTTGCAACTTCTATCTGAAGTTCATCCCGTACTACGAGCACATTGCCGAACCACTTCGCATGTTGCTGCGCAAGGATGTCCCTTAGAAATGGAAAGATTCCCAGGCTCAGGCATACACCACACTTAAGGAGAAAATCACATCCCTCCTATCCTCATGCACTTTGATCTGAATGCCACTATGTATGTCACCACAGATGCATCAGGCACCGCCTTGGGTGCTGTGCTCTCGCAATGTATTGATGTCCTGGAATGCCCAGTCGCCTTTGCCTCTCGCACGCTCTCGTCTGAAGAACGCAAATATTCTACAGGGAAATGTGGAGCATTCGCTTGCATCTACACATGTGAACACTGGCACATCTACATCTATGGCAGGAAATTTACCTTCCGTACGGATCACCAAGCGTTAACTATGCTACTGGCTACAACGGGATCTGGGCACAGACCACTACGAATCAGCCAATGGTCAGATTGCCTTCACCAGTATAACTTTGATCTACAGTACATCACTGGCAGTCGCAACCACGTAGCTGACATGCTCAGCCACGCGACATCTGTTTCGGACTCTGGTGCTGACTTATTCACAGATGATGGCACATGTCACATCGATCCTCGCTCAGTACATCAGAAACCTTGTCTCCTGCGACTAACTCAAATCCAAGTCACAGTGTGATGCTATGCTCCAGCATGTGTGCCACTTCCTCCAGACTGAGTGGCCTAAGCTAATTCCAGAAGTGCTGAAAACATTCCACAGACTTTGTGATGAATTTTCCGTTTGGAACGATGGCTGCCTAGTTCATGATGATAGAGCAGTAATTCCCAAGTTGCTTCAACAACGCGTTCTCTCATTGGCACACGATGGACCCTGGTATTGTCCGCATGAAGCAGAGATGTCGCGATTCAGTTTGGTAGCCTGGGATTGACACTCGCATAGAGGAGTTTGTCTCACTCTGTGAAGTGTGCAGTCTGAGTGAACAGGCCACAAACATCCGACCAGTGTCAATGAAGCCCATTCCATGGCCACAAAGACCATGGCAACAACTTCAGTTGGATATCTTCGGTCCAGTTGAAGCAGTTCCACAGCACCAGCGTTCCTTGTTGTAGTACATGACCTCCATTTCAAATGGCCCGAAATCGCTACAAGAATCGTCACTATTCTGCAGCATATGTTTACGAGGTAGGGCCTCCCAGAGGTCGTAATCACTGACAATGGACCACAGTTTGTGTCCAACCAGTTTGCGGATTTCCTCGCTCGTCATGCTATCGAGCATCACCTTACTGCTCAGTACAATCCTCAAAGCAACGAAGCTGTTGAGTGTTTTATCCGTGTCATCAAAGAGTGTTTGAAATCCAACCTCGCAGCAGGCCAAACATTCGACAAAGCAGTTCAAACCATTCTCCACACATGCCATTTGACAAAGCACTCGCTAACAGGGAAAACACCCCGCCCATGATTGGGCGGAATCTTCACTAGCTAATGGACATTCTCAAACCCCCAGCCAAACCTAGCGTGAAGAACCAGCAGAATGGAACAGAGGCACCGTTCTGTTTCCCAACCAAAACCTAAAGCAAACACCGCAAGCTCCACGCCAGTCTCAGCATATCAGAACACGACCTGACTATCTCAAGGACTTTGTCTGTACATAGACTGTGGTTTTAAAAAGGGGGGAAATATGTTGTGTTCATACTCTATTTATTTGTTACAGCTCACTGGACAGGCATTAGGACCCTGCGGGAGCTATTCACAGTTGCTGTATTCATTCTGGTTCGTGTCGGTTTGGGACACCATTTTGGGTTGTATAAAAGGTTGTATACGATTTAAGTTACTTTACTCCTGGCTCAGTTTGTCAGTTATTTACGCGTACACAACACTCTGCATCTACCCTGTTAAGCCCCCTTACAATCTTATATGTTTCAATTAGATCACCTCTCATTCTTCTAAACTCCAATGAATACAGGCCCAAACTGCTCAACCTTTCATCATAAGACAACCTCTCATCTCAGGAGTCAACCTCGTGAACCTTCTCTGAACATCCTGCAATGCAAATATATCCCTCCTTACATACGAAGATCAAAACTGTACGCAGTACTCCAGGTGTGGCCTCACCAATACCCTGTACAGTTGTAGCAGGACTTCCTTGCAATAAAGGCCAAGATTCCATTGGCGTTCCTGATCACTTGCTGTACCTCAATCATCATCATATGCTCCACACTGCACAACATCGTGCAGCAGCGAGGATTAGAACCACAGGAGGAGCAACACGCAGAGTGCACAGCCTCCTCAGAGGAGGAGGAACAGGTGGTACATGTGGTGAAGGAGGAGGAGGAACCTGCGGAGGAGATGGCACCAGCAGCAATACACATCATTAGGCCCACGATGGCTTCACAATGGCCAGATTTACTTAACTTGCACTAGTGCACCCATATGGCTGCCTGATGTTGTACTAACTACCCCTCCCACCCACCCCCCGCCCGACCCTGCAACAACACCACAAAGGACTCCTACAATAAGCAAGCCATTTCTGTCGCCCCAAACCCCCATTGCACGAGGTTAAGAAATGGTTAGCCTGACATCGGTGGTGGGGAAAATGTTGGAATCAGGTTATTAAAGAGGAAATAGCAGCGCATTTGGAAAGCAGTGACAGGATCGGTCCAAGTCAGCATGGATTTATGAAAGGGAAATCATGCTTGACAAATCTTCTAGAATTTTTTGAGGATGTAACTAGTAAAGTGGACAAGGAAGAACCAGTGGATGTGGTGTATTTGGACTTTCAAAAGGCTTTTGACAAGGTCCCACACAAGAGATTAGTGTGCAAAATTAAAGTACATGGTATTGGGGGTAATGTATTGACGTGGATAGAAAACTGGTTGGCAGACAGGAAGCAGAGAGTTGGAATAAATGGGTCCTTTTCAGAATGGCAGGCAGTGACCAGTGGAGTGCCACAGGGTTCAGTGTTGGGACCCCAGCTATTTACAATATACATCAATGATTTAGATGAAGGAATTGAATGTAATATTTCCAAGTTTGCAAATGACACTAAACTGGGTGGCGGTGTGAGCTGTGAGGAGGATGCTAAGAGGTTGCAGGGTGACTTGGACAGGTTAGGTGAGTGGGCAAATGCATGGCAGATGAAGTATAATGTGGATAAATGTGAGGTTTTCCACTTTGATGGCAAAAACAGGTATACAAAATATTATCTGAATGGTGACAGATTAGGAAAAGGGGAGGTGCAACGAGACCTGGGTGTCATGGTACATCAGGCATTGAAGTTTGGCATGCAGGTACAGCAGGCGGTAAAGAAGGCAAATGGCATGCTGGCCTTCATAGCGAGAGGATTTGAGTATAGGAGCAGGTAGGTCTTATTGCAGTTGTACAGGGCCTTGGTGAGGCCACACCTAGAATATTGTGTACAGTTTTGGTCTCCTAATCTGAGGAAGGACGTTCTTCCTATTGAGGGAGTACAGTGAAGGTTCACCAGACTGATTCCCGGGATGGCAGGACTGACATATGAGGAGAGACTGGATCCACTGGAGTTTGTATCCACTGGAGTTTCGAAGAATGAGAGGGGATCTCATAGAAACATATAAAATGCTGACGGGATTGGGCAGGTTAGAGGCAGGAAGAATGTTCCCGTTGCTGGGGAGTTCCAGAAACAGGGGTCACAGTCTAAGAATAAGGGGTAAGCCATTTAGGACCGAGATGAGGAGAAACATCTTCACTCAGAGAGTGGTTAACCTGTGGAATTCTCTACCGTAGAAAGTTGTTGAGGCCAGTTCGTTAGATATATTCAAAAGGGAGTTAGAGATGGCCCTTATGGCTAAAGGGATCAAGGGGTATGGAGAGAAAGCAGGAAAGAGGTACTGAGGCTGAATGATCAGCCATGATCTTATTGAATGGCGGTGCAGGCTCGAAGGGCCGAATGGCCTACTCCTGCACCTAATTTCTATGTTTCTATGTTCATCGTTCACGCCAAGTGACAAAACCACTTCCCAGGTAGCAGGCAAAAATGGACAAGACGGGAAAGTTATTCAAAGAAATAAATTTACATGCATCACAAATATAACTGAAACTTAACACTAACATTTTTTCATAGACTACGAGGTGCAATCTCTGTGGCTTCAGCAGAGGTAGTTGCAGGCTGCTCACTTCCCTGCTGCGATGGCTTTGACACTTTGGGCAGTCTTCTTTTGGGTTTTGGAGTCTATAAGGGCCCCGCCAAAGACTGCTCCTCCTGCAAGTGTAAAGGGGCAGACTCGGCCATTGGGATCTGAGGCAATGGGGGCGAAGTAGGAGCGCGTTGAGCAGAGCTCACACTTCTATATCACCTCTCACCATCATCCCTCTCATGGACCACCCGTACTTTCCTGCTAGCAAGGAGCTGGAGAGCAGCTTGCTGCACCTCAGTGGGGCAATGAAGGCCCAAGTCTATGTTCGTATCCCCCCTCGAGATGAAGTCACTGAGCGCCTGCTATCTGTTGTTCACAGCTAGCATGTTCTCGTTGGACTGCGACATTTGCTGCTCCCTGCGGGTGGCCATCCTTTCCATGGAACAGCACATCATCGCCATCGTCTACGAGATGGTGATGCTCATGTTGGAGATGGACATACAGTATCACACATTATGGCCGCAAAAGCTGTCAGAGCCTCGCGCAATTGCTGCTGCTCCTCCAAGATCACCCTCTTTCTCGATGGCTCCCGAGGTTCAACATCTGCATCCAGCTGAGCAGAGCTTGGAAGCGTCCTGCGCCCTCCAGCGAGGACTCTCCACTGCTGTCCCTGTCTCCATTATCTGCTCTTACTCACTTGTGATGTGTGAGACACCAGGTGATAATACATCTCTATCTCTCACTGGACCCACTGAGGTATGCGTATCTGTGCTGGTGTTGGGTATGCTTGTGTCTGGTGACGCTGCACTCTCAGAGGCTGGAGCTTCCTCTGAGGAGTCGTCTTCCTCCTCCGGCTGGATAATGGTGGCGGGGAGGGGCGGGCACTTGATGGGCCTGTGGGAGAGTAAAGAGATGAATTAGAAGAGTTTTGATAGGAATGGATAACACATTATGCACATGATGACATTTCACTGGCTGCTGACATCAGTCACCATATGAGTGACTGTTGTATGCCATGTGGCTGTATGAGATGTAATTCTGTCACCAGGTTGCTGGGAGGTTCCCCTCTCTCCATCTCTAACTGCCAGCACCTCTGCAACTCCAGAGATTTCAAACGCCTCCTCCTCTGCTGGAGTCAAAGTTGTGAATATTGGAGGGCCAACTCCGGTTCGCTTCCTTTCCCTGTTGTTGTGCCCTCTGTTCTCCTGCAAGGAGGGAAAGGATAGAAGTTTGACTGAGAGTGATGGAATGAGTGTAAGGAATGGATAGGTTACATCTGCAGTGACTATGAGGGAGTAGGGTGCCAATGCCAAATGGCCTCCTTCTGTGGTGTTACTTGCTTTGATTGCATTAGGATGAGGGTGAGTGTCGATGGTGGTTAGTCAGATGGGGATGTGAGTAGGTGCATAGACAGAGAGGGATGGGTGGATGGCAGGATAGGTAGGTGTGAGGAGTGATGTGAAGGAATAGGCTTGGGAAGGCAGAGTAATGGGGATGTGTTGACAGGCACAGCAGGATGTAGGTGAGTGTGGCATTGCACTCACCTTTCCTGACCTCATGAAATCATTGAATCTTTTGCGGCACAGGATCTACGTTCTCCTGTCCACATCCCTGCTGCTGACCTCCTCCGTGATCTCTAGCCATGCCCTTTTAGTGTCTCTGGCTGGACTTTTTCAGCCATCCACAGGGAACAGGACCTCCCTGCATGCTCTCATTGGCTGAACTCACAGCTCTCTCATGATTACTTTTACTGATAAGAGGACTGGCATCCTATTCCTTACATCAGATAATGTCACACTCCCAGCAGTAATTGACTCTACCTCTAGCTGCATCTGCTTGACCTGAGGCTGCTTGATACTGACAATGAGAGTGCAGGGTTGAAACATGTTCCATCCCTCAGCAATGATATCTCTCACCTTGACAGATACAAAAAACGTTCACACATTAGTGGTCAATGAGGGAAGATTTAGTCAATGATGACACAATTTCAGAGGGGAGAAGATTCTGTTGAGTAAAACTAGACTAACAAAATAATGAGTTAATATACTGGAATATTTGGCCCGATTTTAACTCCAGGCCAGTCTTCGGTGGGTGAGTGGCGATGTGAGTTAGGAACTGACTTACGGCTCCAGAACTGAGGCCCAGGGTATTTTTACTCCCGGGCCTCATATAAATCCTGCTGGTCGACTTCCCATCTGTTCCGGTCGAGAACTTGGTGGGAAGTGGTGGAAAGTTGAACGACCCACAGACCACCCACCGGACTAGGTAGGTGGTGGGATCGGCTGCCAGTCGTCCCATGAGGGTTTTGCGATCGAGAACCTAAGCTTTCCTTGTGGGGCTCGCAGAAGTACTCCTGCTCTTCCAGGCCCCACAAGGAAAGTAAGAAAGACATACTTTTTCTTCTTCTTTACCTCTTCCTATCCCGATCCTCTTCTCCGATGGAAAACTCACTGCGGTTTCCTGCTTAGGCCACCGAGTTAAAATTGCAATCAGGTCCCGATGACATCATCAGGACCTGACATGCATATGTAGAAAAAAATCCCGCCAAATTTGGGCGGGTGCCCTTGCCTCCTGCTCAGTTCGACAGGTCAAAATCGGGAACCGTCAGCTCCTGGCATCTCCAGGGTGGGCAGATAACCTGAGCCATTTTAACAGAGCACCAATCTGGTTGCCACTGGGCAGGGTTAAAACAGTCCACAATTCACTTTTACTCTTGGTACCCACTAGAATTATTTGTATCACGAATAACATGTACAGTCTTGTTCTGATTTATGCTGAATGGATATTCCTGGTTCTTTCAATTAGTTTAAATTAGTCACTGCATTGAATTAGTTTCAATTATAAAATTTGTAGTTATCTCAAGAAGCTTTAATACACTTCAAGGGACACATAAGATGATCTCATAATGAAAGAAGATTATATACTTGGCTGAAAAATAAAACCTTGTAGGTTTAGCTTTAAAAGGCAAACTTTGGAGCCAAAGTCATAAACTTTTCGAATGGTGAATGAGGAAACCTGGAAAACACTGCCTTATTTCAGGAGCAGTAATTAAATCAGGAAGCCTTATAAAAAGACACCATTCTGATTCTTTTAATAAACCACTAAAGTTAATACAAAAATTCCTGGTAAATTTTTGTTAAAGGTATAGGATGGATATCTCTCAGAGTAAGACAGTAACGTTTTATTAGTTTAATATTTTCAGTACAAATACTGCACTAATATAACAACATAAAAACATAAGAAAAAGGAGCCGGATTGGGAAACCTTCGTGGAGCGACTTGACCAATACTTCGTGGCCAACGAGCTGGAAGGAGAAGTGAATGCTGCCAAACAAAGGGTGATCCTCCTCACCGTTTGCAGGGCATCAACGTATGGCCTCATGAAAAATCTGCTTGCTCCAGCAAAACCCACAGACAAGTTGTACGATGAGTTGTGCACACTGGTCCGGGAGCATCTAAACCCGAAGGAAAGCATTCTGATGGCGAGGTATCGGTTGTACACGCACAAGAGGTCTGAAGGCCAGGAAGTGGCGAGCTACGTCGCCGAGCTAAGGCGCCTTACAGGACATTGCGGATTTGAAGGACACTTGGAGCACATGCTCAGGGACTTCTTTGTACTTGGCATCGGCCATGAAGTAATACTTCGCAAACTTTTGACTGTAGAGACCCCAACCTTGAGTAAAGCCACCAGTGACAATACCAAACAAATTTCCCAGCACACTAGTGCTGCTGCAAGTACTGTGAACAAAGTATCGTTGTTTTCGAATCGAAATGTACATGGCAGGACTTACAAGCCTGTAGCTGTATGTCGGCAGATGACTCAAGAGTTCGCCATCAAGGATGGTGAATACAAGGCCATTAACACCTTGTTGGCGCTGCGGGAGTGATCATCGATTCCATTCATGCCACTTCAAAGGATACGTTTGCAAGGGCTGTGGAACAATGGGACACCTCCAACGTATATGCAGGCGAGCTGCAAACCCTGCTAATCCTGCAAACCACCATGTTGCAGAGGAGAACAGATCCACAGAGGATCAGGACGAACCAGAGCCTCAGACAGAGGAGGCAGAGGTATATGGGGTGCACACATTTACTGCAAAGTGTCCCCCGATAATGCTGAAGGTTGAATTAAATGGAGCTGGACACGGGCGCAAGCCAGTCCATAATGAGTAAAAAGACTTTCGATAAGTTGTGGTGCAACAAGGCTTCAAGGCCAGTCCTGACTCCCATTCGTACCAAACTTATAACGTACACAAAGGAACTGATTCCCGTAATTGACAGTGTTACCGTAAAGGTCTCCTATGATGGAGCGGTGCATGATTTACCACTCTGGATGGTACCGGGCGATGGCTCTACGCTGTTCGGTAGGAGCTGGCTGGGAAAGATACGCTGGAACTGGGACGACGTCCAAGCGCTTTCGTCAGTCGAAAAAACCTCATGTGCCCAGGTCCTAAGCAAGTTCCTCTCGCTGTTCGAACCAGGCATTGGGAAGTTCCAAGGAGCAAAAGTGCAGATCCATTTGATTACAGTGGCATGACCCATCCATCACAAGGCGAGAGCGGTATCTTACATGATGAGAGAGAGGGTGTAGATCGAGCTGGACAGGCTACAACGAGAGGCGATCATTTCGCCGATCAAATTCAATGAGTGGGCCAGTCCGATTGTTCCAGTCCTCAAGGGAAACGGCACCGTCAGAATCTGTGGCGATTACAAAGTAACTATCAATCGTTTCTAACTACAGGATCAATAGCCGCTACCAAAAGCAGACGACTTATTTGCGACACTGGTGGGAGGGAAAACGTTCATGAAGCTGGACTTGACCTCGGCCTACATGACACAGGAGCTGGAGAAATCTTCGAAAGGCCTCACCTGCATCAACATGCACAAAGGTCTTTTTGTTTACAACAGATGCCCGTTTGGGATTCGATCAGCCGCGGCGATATTCCAGAGGAACATGGAAAGCTTGCTGAAGTCGGTCCCGTGCACCGTGGTCTTCCAAGACGACGGTGCTGGACTGACATATGAGGAGAGACTGGATCAACTGGGCCTTTATACATTGGAGTTTAGAAGGATGAGAGGGGATCTCATAGAAACATATAAGATTCTGACGGGACGGGACAGGTTAGATGCGGATAGAATGTTCCCGATGTTAGGGAAGTCCAGAACCAGGGGACACAGTCTTAGGATAAGGGGTAGGCCATTTAGGACTTCACTCAGAGAGTTGTTAACCTCTGGAATTCCCCGCCGCAGAGAGTTGTTGATGCCAGTTTATTGGATATATTAAAGAGGGAGTTAGATATGGCTCTTACGGCTAAGGGGATCAAGGGGTATGGAGAGAAAGCAGGAAAGGGGTACAGAGGGAATGATCAGCCATGATCTTATTGAATTGTAGTGCAGGCTCGAAGAGCCGAATGGCCTACTGCTGCACCTATTTTCTATGTTTCTATGTTTCTATGACATCTTGGTTACAGGTCGGGACACTGTCGAGCATCTGCAGAACCTGGAGGAGGTTCTTAGTCAGCTTAATCGTGTGGGGCTCAGGCTAAAACGCTCGAAGTGCGTTTTCCTGGTGCCAGAAGTTGAGAAGAATTGCGGTGGACAGCATCAGGCCTACCGATTCGAAGACAGAGGCAATGAAGAACGCACCAAGACCACAGAACGTGACGGAACTGCGGTCATTTCTAGGACTCCTGAACTACTTTGGTAACTTCTTACCGGGTCTTAGCACAATGTTAGAACCCCTGCACTCTTTACTGCGTAAGGGAGATGAATGAGTATAGGGTAAAAGCCAAGAAAATGCCTTTGAGAAAGCCAGGAAGCTGTTATGTTCAAACAAATTGCTTGTGTTGTACGATCCATGTAAACGTTTGGTACTAGCATGTGATGCGTCGTTGTACGGGGTCGGGTGTGTATTGCAACAAGCTAATGAATTCGGGAAATTGCAACCGGTTGCTTATGTATCCAGAAGTCTGTCTAAGGCCGAGAGGGCCTACAGTATGATCGAAAAAAAAGCGTTAGCGTGTGTTTACAGGGTAAAGGAAATGCATCAATATCTGTTTGGGCTCAAATTTGAATTGGAAACCAACCATAAGCCGCTTATATCCCTCTTTTCTGAAAACGAAGGGATAAATACGAATGCATCGGCCCGCATCCAGAGATGGGTGCTCAAGTTGTCCGCATACAACTATGCCATCTGCCACAAGCCAGGCACAGAAAACTGTGCCGATGCTCTCAGTAGGCTACCAATGCCCACCACCGGGGAGGAGATGGCACAGCCTGCAGATTTAGTTATGGTAATGGAAGCATTCGAGAGTGAGCAATTACCTGTTACCGCCCGACAGATTAGAACCTGGATGAGCCAGGACCCCTTACTGTCTTTAGTAAAAAACTGTGTGCTCCACGGGAGTTGGTTTAGTGTCCAGTTAGAGATGCAGGAAGAAATAAAGCCGTACCAGTGGCGCAAAGATGAAATGTCTATACAGGCAGACTGCCTTCTCTGGGGTAATCGGGTAGTGGTGTCAAGAAAGAGCAGGGACACTTTCATTAGTGATCTCCACAGTGCCCACCCAGGCATTGTAATGATGAAAGCGATAGCCAGATCCCACATGTGGTGGCCCGGTATCGATGCAGACTTAGAGTCCTGTGTGCACAAATGTAATACATGTTCCCAGTTAAGCAATGCACCCAGGGAGGTGCCACTAAGTTTATGGTCTTGGCCCTCCAAACCGTGGTCTAAGGTTCATGTCGACTATGCAGGCCCATTCTTGCAAAAAGTTTTCAGTGGTTGTAGATGCGTACTCCAAATGGATTGAGTGTGTGATAATGTCGGCAAGCACGTCCGCTGCCACCATTGAAAGCCTACCGGCTATGTTTGCCACGCACGGCCTGCCTGATGTTCTTGTAAGTGACAATGGACTGTGCTTTACCAGTGCCGAATTCAAGGAATTCATGACCCGCAATGGGGTCAAACATGTCACGTTTGCCCCGTTTAAGCCAGTGTCCAACGGTCAGGCAGAACGAGCAGTTCAAACAATCAAGCAGAGCTTGAAAAAGGTAACTGAAGGCTCACTGCAGACTCACTTATCCTGAGTCCTGCTTAGTTACCGCGCAAGACCCCACTCGCTCACCGGGGTCCCTTCCGCTGAACTGCTCATGAAAAAGGCACTTAAGACAAGGCTCTCGTTAGTCCACCCTGATCTACACAAACAGGTAGAGAGCAGGCAGCTTCAACAGAATACATATCATGATCACGCAAATGTGTCACGCAAAATTGAAGTAAATGATCCTGTATTTGTGTTGAACTATGGACAAGTGGATTGCTGGTACTGTTTTGGCCAAAGAGGGGAGTAGGGTGTTTGTGATCAAACTTGCAAATGGACTCACCTGCAGAAACATAGAAACATAGAAAAAAGGTGCAGGAGTAAGCCATTCGGCCCTTCGAGCCTGCACCACCATTCAATATCATGGCTGATCATTCACCTCAGTACCCCTTTCCCGCTTTCTCTCCATTCCCTTGATCCTTTTAGCCGTAGGGGCCATATCTAACTCCCTCTTGAATATATCCAATGAACTGGCATCAACAACTCTCTGCGGTAGGGAATTCCACAGGTTCACAACTCTCTGAGTGAAGAAGTTTCTCCTCATCTCAGTCCTAAATGGCTTACCCCTTATCCTTAGACTATATCCCCAAGTTCTGGACTTCCCCAACATCGGGAGCATTCTTCCTGCATCTTAACCTGTCCAGTCCCCTCAGAATTTTATATGTTTCGATGAGATCCCCTCTCATCCTTCTAAACTCCAGTGAATAAATGCCCAGTCAATCCAGTCTCTCATCATATGTCAGTCCTGCCATCCCGGGAATCAGTCTGGTGAACCTCCGCTGCACTCCCTCAATAGCAAAAACATCCTTCCTCAGATTGGACAATTGGACCAAACCAAACTCAGATTTACGGACTATCCAGAACAACCCGCAATAGACTCTACCTTTTTCGACCCTCCATCACACGCACAAGTGGCAACCGACCCAACGGTTGATCATGAAGCAGAACCCATCACCCGCAGCAGTCCAGCAAGGCTCACCACTCCCAGCAGTCCAGCAAGGCCAGCTGCGCAGCAGCCCAGCGAAGGCCCAACAAACGACTCACCAACACTAGCATTTGCACCGAGACGATCAACCAGGGAAAGGAAGGCCCCATATCGACTCACATTGTAAATAGTTGACTTGGGGGGGGGGGGTGTTGTTATGTATGTAAACCTGTAATTACCATGTCTAACCACTAGAGTGCTTATCCCCTGGAGTCCCAAAGGATCCCACAATCCCTTGGGAGCACCTGTATATAAGGAGGCCTCACAGGCTGGAGAGGCACTCTGAGATCTGTAATAAAGGATTACGGTCACATCTACTTGAGCTTGCAGTATCTAGTCTGACTCTTTCTCCAATACATAACAAAGATCATGGCTGATCTGATCTTGGCCTCAACTCCACTTCCCTGCGCGCTCCCCATAACCCTTATTGCTCAAAAATTTGTCTATCTCTGCCTTAAATATATTCAATGATCCAGCCTCCACAGCTCTCTGGGGCAGAGAATTCCTTGGATTTACAGCCCTCTGAGAGAAGAAATTCCTCCTCATCTCAGTTTTAAATCGACGGCCCCTTATTCTGAGACTATGTCCCTTAGTTTTAATTTCCCCTTTGAGAGGAAATATCCTCTCTGCATCCACCTTGTCGAGCCCCCTCATTATCTTATATGTTTCAATAAGATCACCTCTCATTCTTCTGAACTCCAATGTGTATAGACCCAACCTACTCAACCTATCATCATAAGTCAACCCCCTCATCTCCGGAATCAACCTAGTGAACCTTCTTTGAACAACCTCTAATGCAAGTATATCCTTCCTTAAATACAGAGACCAAAAGTGTATGCAGTACTCTAGGTATGGCCTTACCAATACCCTGTACAGCGGTGTGATGATGACCAGATAATCTGTTTTTGGTAGCATTGGTTGGGGGAGAATAGTGGCCAGGACACCGGAGATAGTGGCGTGGGATCATGCGCGTTCGTCTGACAGAGCGGACGGGGCCTCGGCTTGGTGTCTACTCCGAAGGATGGTACCTCTGACAGTACAGCATTCCCTCAGAACTGCACTGGACTGCTCCATTTTTGATCAGGAGCGGTGAGAGATCGGGGCCCAGGAGCATCGTGATCAGGGCCCGGGAGAGGCGAGGGTTCGGGGCCCAGAAGAGGCGAGAGCCCAGGGGCAGCATGGGCCAGCCCACACTGTGATCTATGGATAGTAGGAGCATGTGTGCACATTAGTCGTGCAGCAGAGCTTGGTCACCGGTCATCTTGGTTAGCCCTTGCCACTGGATTAAGACCTAGCTCTGTTAAACCCATGTGGTGGCTGGTGTGCAACAGCCATCCCACATTAAAAGAATCCACTCATGGGCATCTTCCACCCTTCACGATGTAGTTCGGGACCTAGAATGTCAGGTCCCTCATTGAAACACCTGTGAACTCACCCCTTTTTGATGCGGAAGTGGATCATCCTAAATACGAGGGACTGCCTAATGCTACTACTACAGTTGTAGCAAGACTTCCCTGCTTTTATACTTTATCCCCCTTGCAATAAAGGCCAACATTCCATATGCCTTCCTGGTTACTTGCTGTACCTGCATACTAACTTCTTGAGTTTCATGCACAAGGACCCCTAGGTCCCTCTGTACTGTAGCACTTTGCAATTTTTCTCCATTTAAATTATAATTTGCTTTTCTGCCAAAGTAGATAATGTCACATTTTCCCACATTATACTCCATCTGCCAAATGTTTGGTCACTCACTTAGCCTGTCTGTATCCCTTTGCAGATTTTTTGTGTCCTCCTCACAATTTGTTTTTCCACCCATCTTTTATCATCAGCAAACTTGGCTATATTACACTCGATCCCTTCATCCAAGTCATTAATAGATTATAAATAGTTGAGGACCCAGGCATCGATCCCTGCGGCACCCCACTAGTCACTGTTTGCCAACCAGAAAATGACCCATTTATCCTAAATCTGTTTTCTGTTAGTTAGCCAATCCTCTATCCATGCTAATATATTACCCCCAACTCCGTGAACTTTTATCTTGTGTAGTAACCTTTTATGTGGCATCTTATCGAATGCCTTCTGGAAATCCAAATACACCACATCCACTGGTTCTCCCTTATTGTCGAAATCTCGACTCTCAATATAAGACTCTAACACAATCAGCTCCGATAGATGTTCCTTTAGTAAGTTTTACTTGCAGCAAGAAAGAGTCTCACTCAGTCAAAGGCTAAGCGGGGACTCCCAATATGGTACAGTTTCACAATGTATTTATACAGTAGAACAAACAAGTTATGGTTCCATCCTGTGTATTGGTTCTGCCTTTGCAGTCAGCGAAAACAGATAAAGAGTCCTCCAATCAGTTAATGATTACCTCATCCTTGTCTTTACATTTTTTTCAAATGTCTCCTTTGTCAGTGTTTTTGGTGGGCTAGTCAGCAATAATTCGATTAGGGTGTGATAATGAGCTATCACTAGTTTTGCATTGTTTTAGGATTGTCCAGTTTCCTGGCCAGTTATTTGGGCCCATGATTTCCAGAGTGGTTGATTGGGTACTTGGCTTCTTGCATATTATGGATGAGTTCTGTCCAAGAGATAATGGCTGGTAATTTGATTATCTCTTAGGGGGTGAATTGGTGCTGCATCTTTACAACCTTTATCCAGCCCTTCTAAGGTCTGGCATAGCGACAAACTATTGATAATACAGGGGAGCACAATGGGTGGTACTTATCTCAACAGGACAGTCTTAATGTTGTCTGGTGGCTATTAATCTGCTATCAGCAGTTTCAGTCAAGGTGCATGTTTATGCAAACAGACTGTCTGCTGCAGACGCCGCTGGCAGGATCGGGACTCCATTTTGTTTTATTGCAAAAAGGTTACAAAAATAGTATAATGCAACTGGAAAAATACATTTCCACATTATCCATGTTGCTCGTTACATCCTCAAAGAACTCCAGCAAATTTTTCAAAATTGATATCCCTTTCATAAAACCATGCTGACTCTGCTTGATTGAATTATGCTTTTCCAAATGTCCCACTACTGCTTCCTTAATAATGGACTCCAGCATTTTCCCAGCAACAGATGTTAGGCTAACTGGTTTATAGTTTCCTGCTTTTTGTCTGCCTTTTTTAAATAGGGGCATTACATTTGCGGTTTTCCAATCCGCTGGGACCGCCCCAGAATCCAAGGAATTTTGGTAGATTACAACCAATGCATCCACTATCTTTGCAGCCACTTCTTTTAAGACCCTAGGATGTAAGCCATCAGGTCCAGGGGACTTGGCTGCCTTTAGTACCATTACTTTACCGAGTAATACTTCATTAGTGACAGTGATTCCTCCCTCACTATAGCCCCTTGATTATCCACTATTGATGTTTTTAGTGTCTTCTACCGTGAAGACTGATACAAAATATTTGTTCAACGTCTCTGCTATTTCCCTGTTCTCCATTATTAATTCCCCAGTCCCATCCTCTAGGGGAAGATAATATTATGGCTCAGTCCAGGACTCAGTGGGATAAGGAAGGTCTGCAGAGCTGCTTGGCCTCAGGGTTTAGTTATATCCTGAAATGTCTTAAGCTTCAAAATATTAAACTGTACTATTGTATATTAAATTCTATTTGATTTCAGAATTGAGATTCAAATAGCGAATCAGAGAGGTAGATGTTTGCACACCTACTTCCAGGTTAAATGTTACAAAATATAGTCAAGCGCCCAGAACAGATTACATCATATTACAGTGGCATCCTAGCTGCCAGGAGACGAGCAGTTCAGATCAAACACAGGCAGACTCCGGCTGAGCTCCGTGTGCACATTTTCAAGCTGGCATCATTCCAGTGTGGAACACTCATGGCAGAATGAGGGAGTATTGCAACCAGTATGAGATAAGCGTTAGTAGTTTCCACAGCAAAGTTCTCTCCAGAATTCGGATCACATACATCCACTCCAGATTGGAAGAAGCCTCTTATTGAAGCAGGGAGAAAATATATCATTAGTTTTCAAAGTAAGGGCATTTTGCTTTCAGACTATGAGCACGAAAATTATTCTGCATCTTTTAGTATGAAAGCTGTAATGCAGGGAAACATACAGGGGTGAAACAGGCTGTAATAACTTAAAAACAAGGGACTTGAAATATTGTTGGATTTTTGAATATGGTGCATTGTAGGTTCTCTCCATAAACTTAAGCTCATCCAAAACTCGGCTGCCCATATCCTAACTCGCACCAAGTCCCGCTCATCCATCATCCCTGTGCTCGCTGGCCTACATGGGCTCTCGGTCCACCACTGCTTTGATTTATAAATCATTCCATGGCCGTGCCCCATCCTATCTCTGTAACCTCCTCCAGCCCTACAACCCACGTTCCTCCAACTCTACGTCCCTCCAACTCTGGCCTCTTATGTATCACCCCCACTTCTTTTGCCCACCGTTGGCCCTAAGGCCCTCTCTCTCCTCTTTTAAGGCGTTCCTTAAAGCCTACCTCTTTGACCAAGACCTAATGTCTCCTCCTTTGGCTTGGTGTCAATTTTTGTCTGATTACATTCTTGTGAAGCACCTTGAGACATTATAAAACCAAAGCGGTGAGAAATGGGAGAGGAATAACAGAATAAAGAATAGCATTCTAAGCAGGCAGAATAATCTTAACTGCCAAAAGATAAGGATTTTCCTCCTAGAATTGTTGGTTGGTGGGGGGGGGGGGCGAGCCGTTAAAGGCCCTATATAAAGGCAAGTTGTTGTTAAATGTTAAGTGTAACAAGTTCAGATTTTATGTACTACTCGGAGATAACTCTTTCTATAACACCTTTGCGAAGTAGCTGGCATTTTTCAAAGATAATCCGAAAAGAAAATAATACTCTCCCCCTGCCCCCCCACCCTACCCCACGAACCTGCCCCAACCCCACCACCTCCCCTCCGACCATCAATTCTGGGAGGAGAATCCTTATCTTTCGGCAGTTATGATTATTCAGCCTGCATAGAATTCTGCAGTGCTGTGGTTTTATTAACTGCGATTCTTATAAGTGGTTATTCTACAGTACTCACAGAGTTAATGTGAAATCATTACTGTCAGATATTCGCTTACCAGGAACCAATGTAGCTCCACCCAACCTAACCCGTGCAATAGGTATTTGAGCTTTATTCACAGGCTAAGCAATCATTAATAAAAAGATATGGATGGTTTCCAGATTTCTTTAAAGCTGAAAAATTCCTTTGCACTGGGCTTCAATCCGAGGTTCCAGTCATGTTGCAAAATCCTGCCTTATTTACATAAACGTTCAAAGTGAGCAGTTATTCAACATTTTTAATGCTTTTAATCAGATTTTCTTGCTCAACTCCCTCCCGACAGACTGTCACCACAAGTAAAATATTCATGTTTTAACCTCACCACCCAAACTAATAAGTGTAAAATACCCTTGCAAAAATGTTGGAAGTGCTAATACATGCCTTACAGACAAGTGGGAGCAATAGAAAGATCAGCAGAAATATTAGCAACACAAGGCTGAGTTTTTTTTCCTCTGGAAATTAGCTTAGAAATTATTACATGCAATTTAGCTCCAATAACGCAAATACCATGTGAATCTTTTGAAGGTGGTTAAAATATGTGACAAAGGATGCTGTCTAGATTTGCCTATTGATAGGTTATGATTACAGCCTACGTAGTTACTCCAGGAAAGGATACGGCAGCTTGAAGTACCTTGATCTTTGTGCAAAACACACACGCAGGTGGGCTGGCTGTAGGGTGAATGTGGTCAGGTGACGGTATTTGTGAGGCAGGTTGCTAGCGTGGGTGCATAATGCTATGCTAGTGTGTAGGCAGCAACAATTTACTCTTCCATGTGACAAAGGGGTGGGAGTTGCACTATAGGTTAGCTGTGTCTGCCAGCAGGTGGTCAGTCTCAGCTGCTGAGATGGGGGCGATAAGACATTCCAAAACCTTGCTCCACAGGCTCTGGGGTGGGGGACTGTGCTTCAGGGTGCAGAATCACTGAACTTGCTCATTTGCTGCAGAGCTGAACAGTCACTGCATACTGGCAGGCACATTGAAGTACAGGTAAGGCTTGAACAAGCTGATTATTTACAGAGCAGAGTGAGAAGCCCCATGGACAAGTTGTTACTCAATGTGTTGTAACTAGAAATAATTTTAATAATACAGTATCTATCAGCATTTTCAAAATTAATTTGATGTTGTTCTAATCAACCAGCTCCTGGATGCACGCACAACTCAGATCTGTATCTGATGGGACTCAACTGCAGGAATACGGTAATTTTAAAAATCATTTCTGTAGCTTTCTGTACAGATCTACAAAAGGCTTTGTAGTATGAACATTTCTAAAGTAACGAGAGTAAAGTTCTGATGTGCGTCCATAGATGATAATGAAGATTCCATTTTAAAGAACAAGCTACTAATTGTGTTTATTAGAGGTTTGGTTTAAAGAGTACAGAATGGAGTGTTTTGCTTCTGGTCTGCAACACACAGAATCTGGTGTGTTTAAGGTAAGTACAGTTTAAGAAAAATCAGATTAAGTACATTGTATTTATATTGTTTTGTTCTGCACCCCTAATACAATCCCCTATGTAATTGAAGTAACCAATGGGTGCAATTTCAGGGGTTTATTCATGGCTTTGTGAATTTTGCCCTTTGGATCATCTTGGATTCAGGTTGCCTGTTCCTTTAAGAGATAGTAACACACGTGCACAAAGGCACATGGTGCGTTGCTGCCATTTTCTCCACTCCACCACAAGTTTTCCTACAGTGGGAGTCAACATATTCCTCTCACCTATAGCTGTAGTCAGAATAACAAAGGTAAGTGTATATTGTCAATTATTTTAAGATGAGTGGGGCATTTGACACCTGCTGAGCTGGTAGGTATGGGCTCTGGTGGTTTAGGTATGCATTGGATTTCCCAGACAGTATGTTTGGAGAGAGAGTTCTCTAATCCCTGGCGTCTGGTGGTGGAGTACTGGCTCTGTTTTTAAGGGCCATTTGCATCTTACCTCTGTAGTTATGAGCTAATTATAGTGGCACTGTATGAAATACTGCACTCACCATCAGTAAAGATGTGCATTCCATGCTGGGGGCAGATCTTCAGATTTCACTTTTTTAGCCCTAACATTTTCTCCCTTTGTCCACAAATGATAATTCATTCTGGAGTATGGCTCCAGGGTCTTTCTTCACATTCTAGCCTGGAGAGCAAATTTTGGCAGGCTATTCAACTGTGGATATGATAGCTGACCCTGATCTTGTCCTCACCCAACATTCACACAAATGCATTTACCATGAAGTGTCACTGAATACAGGAGTGGGATTTTGCTGCTCTCCTAATTAGGGCATTAGGTCCAATTGTAATGCCCTGGCTGAAATCTGTTACACAGTACAGATTGAGCCTTGTTCTGTGTGACTCAGTACCACATCATTCAGCACATTGGTGGAGCTTAAAGTTCCTTTTTAAAATGATTTTCTACAAATTTCTAATATTTGAAACTTCATCAACCTTAGAGAAATCTATGGTTTATTTTGTCAGTATGATATTTTCTGAAGAAAGATAATATTGATATTCTTGTTTCAACTTTAATGCAAATATCCATTCTGATTTGGAAATGATGAGTTCTCATTCTGCACAATTAATGAGTCCTTTGTTTAATGCATAATTGTTTTGTTTCAGAATTGGCAGGAATTCTATTATGTTCATATTTGTTTCAGGTTGCTTCTTCATGTCATCTTGAAGAAAGCTTCATGGCCTGGTAGCTCTACTAATTTCACTTTGATTTTCCAAACCATTGGTTCAAAGCCCAGACCATGAATTACAGTTGGAGCTGCTGGCTCTCATTGGCCCCAGTTCTTGGCCTCACGGAGAGATAACAAGCTCAGGGCAAGGAAAAAAGTGGCAGGACTGATCCTGCTCTGTGAAATTTTATTCCCAGTGAGCTAATCATGGTGCAGCAATGAGAAAAGCTGTGGCAAAGTTTGCAGCCTAGTATGAGCCAACTGATCGGGGAAGTCTGCTGGTGAGAGGTACTGTAGGGAAAGGAAGTATGGCAGGGGAGTGGGAGGAAGTGGAGCAGCAAGAAATGGCAGTAGGCGACAAAGCGTGACAGTCAGAGCATGTCATGGGGGAGGAAGTGCAAGAGAAAAGATAGAACTGTGGAGGAGTGAGTATTTGGACGAGGATATAGACAGCAGGTGTGAGGTTAGAGGGAGTGCAGCAATAGGAGGCAGCAGATAAGCTATTTAAAAATATTCAAACTATAACCATATGATATGAAAATAACAATTTAAAATTCACCATGATGTATATTTGATGGTTTTTAACAATGTAATAGTTCATTTTTAGCCGAGTTTTCAAATAAGGATTTATTAGGACAGGTAACCAAAAACTTGGTCAAAGATGTGGGTTTTAAGAAGGGTCGTCAAGGATGAGTGGGAGGCAGAGAGGCAGAGGGGCCTTGGGAGAAAATTTGACTGGAAAGGGAATTCCAGAGCCTAGGGTCTAGGCAGCTGAAGGCACGGCTGAACAAGGTGCAGTGAAGGGAGGCAAAGATGCACAACAACAACTTGCATTTATATAGCGCCTATAACATAATAAAATGTCGCAAGGTGCTCCACGGAAGCATTTTCAAACAAAATTTGACACCGAGCTACATAAAGAGATATTAGGGCAGATGACCAAAAGCTTGGCCAAAGAGGTAGGTTTAAGGAGCGTCTTAAAAGAGGAGCGAGAGGTAGAGAGGCGGAGAGGTTTAGGCAGGGAGTTTCAGAGCTTGGGGCCTCGATAGCTGAAGGTACGGCCACCAATGGATGAGGGATTAAAATTAGGGATGCGCAAGGGGCCAGAATTGGAGGAGTGCAGATATCTTGTAGGGTTGTAGGATATGTATCCTGTAAGCTGTGATTTGTTCTGCATGGCCTGTTTCTTTTACTGCGCAGTACCTTTAAATTTCTGCAAAATTATTTACAAGGTAAAAACCAGTGAGCGGCATGTGCGGGATCATAGCCACGGCCACACAGCTTAGAGGGAACATTGGTTGTGGGACTGGAGGTGTTACAGAGATAAGGAGGGGCGAGGCCATGGAGAGATTTGAAAACAAGGATGAGAATTTAAAAATCAAGGCTTTGGTTAACCAGGAGTCAATGCAGGTCAGCGATAATGGGTGAACGAGACTTGGTGCAAGTTAGGACACGGACAGCAGAGGTTTGAATGAGCTTAAATTTATGGAGGCTGGAAGATGGAGTGCATTGGAATAGTCAAGTCTACAGGTAACTGTTATGTCTTTAATACTCTTATGAATGACTCCACGAGATCTAGTATCGTACTTGAGCAGTTGTGACCTTAGTCCCATTTATTGTAACTCCAGAGTGAGGCACAAGCATGGTGGGCAGCCTTTTATACCGGACCCTGCACACCTATGCAGGTGACCCTCAGGTCTCCCACCGCCGAGCCCTCTGGTGGCACACCTTATGTGACTATACAGTTAGTATACATGGTCTACATACATGACATCACTTCCCCCTGTAGGATTTCTGAATCTCTCTGGGCTTACATTTGACAGTGAGACGATTCTTTCAAAACAATTGGTACAGTTTATTTAAAAAAAACACACATGCATTTAACAGCAGTCGTCAAATATCCCATAGATCTACCTTAGTTACAACAGAGATATAATGAGGTTACAATAAAAAGCGATATACGTTACGCCCCTTTTGCTGGCTGGTTTGAACACACGGCATGCTGATTTGGCTGGTCTTCAACAGGAGGTCTTTTGCCATGTGTCCAGCAAGGAGAGAAGAGAGAGAAAAGTTCCTGGCTTGTGTTTTTTATATTCCTCAAGGCCATTGTCCTCAGAAAGTCTCCCAATTGGACTTTGGTTCCAGAGCAGCTTCTTATTGGCTCTTCTCACTCATGTGGCTGTCTGGTCTGGCTCAGCCATCTCTGATTAGTTTAAATGGCTTTCCAATACACAAAACTCATGCGGCAGCTCTGGGGGCTTTCATTTTGTTTCTTACAAAACTTAGCCCATGCTGGCAATCTGTGGACTTCCATTTTATCTCAACACAAACAGGCCTTTCCGTTAATCTACACTTTTAACATTTATACATACACATAATCAATTTTAATCATTAATAAACACTTTTATTCTTACACCCCCAAATCTTTAATGCAAATTGACTCGTACATTGACGGTGACCTGCGCTTTGCTCTTCCTGGTTGACCATTGGAGGGTCACTTCTAGCTTGGGTGGGTGGGTAGTGAGATTTATTGCCAGTGGAGGTCCCAGTGGTTTCTGGTTGTGAGTCCATGACTACTCCATTCTCCACTCCACACACAGAGATCATGCTAATGGCCCGTTACAAGCAAGTTGCATTCAAGTTTATCACATGGATTTTACATTTACATCTTGGTACATTTATTGGGTGGATTACAGTTGCGTTTCTTTTTGTGTGGTACATTTACATGATCAGTACAGGTATATCAGTACAGTCTAGTTCCAGCACAGCCGGATGAGATCTGGGTCATCTGGTGGCAGCACAGAGCCCCATGCTAGTGGGTCTGTGCGAGGTGAGCTCATTTTGCTCGAGTTGCCGGGGCTCAGGGCTCTTGCAGTTACTCCTAGTGTCAGGCAGGCCCAAAGACAGCTGATGTGTCTGTGACCTCCCTGTCCTTTGCGTTTGCACAGTGTCACTGCTGCTCCCTGGGAAGCGGTCTGAGAGAGTGAGCGTTTCGTCTAAGCGACGGTGGGGCTGCCTCGTCTTTTCTAGCAGTTCGCAAGGGACTGCTGACTCGCTTTCCTTGAGGGCACCGTTGTGAGCACTCTCTAGTTTGGGATCCTGGCTGGCCCAGGTCCCGTTCAGAGGAGCCGTTGCGGGTGACCCTTCGCTTTTGGGCATTGCCGTGGTGGCGAGTGGGTTTGTGGGCTGCGCCTTTTCCCCCCGGGTGGTGGGCGACAGTAGCTGACTGTGAGCATAGGCGCAGTTTACTGTTTCTGGCCCGTGGCGGTTCATGCCATCGGGTGCCTGCAATGTTAAACCGATCTGAGGCAGGGGTATCGCTACCGGTGGCTCTGCTCTCCGGGGATCGTTTACTCTGCGGCCTGTCAGCTGTGGGAACACTTTATGACACATCGTTCTGATCCCGGGGATGCAGGCTATAGCACTGGGTAACCCGCTGGACCTGTATACGACCGTTAGGTGTTCAGCCGCTACATTGGCTGATTGCAATTTATACCCGACATCGCTCAACAACATTTTGCTCGTTACAGCTGGACTTTTACATTGGTTACCAATTTCAGCAGTTCATTCAAAAATGGCGGGTTGCTGGCCTCCTTTAAAATGGCTTTACTACTTTTACCCCAATCGTCTTCCTTGTGTGGAACCATGTGTTGTTGCCCCATTAGGGCTGCACCTCGTGGTTTGGATGCCATCTTTTCCCTGTCCATGATGTCGACTGCCGTGATCTTCATTCCCAGGGATTCTGCCACTGAAGCTGGGAAGGCGCCCTCGGATCCAATCTTCCTCCCCAGGAGTCCTGCCACTGAAACCGGGAAGGTGCGTTCAGGTTGTCTCGGCCAGATCATCGCCACGCAGTCATGATGAGCGGTCAGTGCCTCGGGGGCTGCGGGATCTGCTCTCCGGTGCCTGGTTCAACCGAAGGTGGGGGCTTGCTCTGCCTCTGAGCATGGGGGACGTCGATCGCTGGAGGGATGAAGTCTTCCCAGTTCCAATGAATCTTCCCCATCCATCTTCTTCCAAGTAGCGTTGGTCCATCACCTGAAACAATCCACAATGGTAAATTGTGCACCGCGCCATCATGAGATATACTTATGTCCGCACTACCAACAACTGATATCAGTTCCTTGGTGTAGGTGCGCAGCTTTGCCTGAACCGGGACCAGCTTGGGTCGTTCAGTTTGATTGTCCCATAGCCTCTCAAAGGCTTCCTGGCTCATTATTGACTGACTCGCCCCCGTGAAGACTGAAACGCCATTTATCTCGACTTCCATTACCACTGGAGGACAATCTGTGGTGCAGGTATATACTCCATACACTTCGTCCTGGGACTGAGCTGCCTCTCTAGCCATCTCCTCATAATCGGCGCTGGATTCACAGCCATCTGCTGACTCCTCTTACACATTGTAGAGTTCTCAACTCTAGAACATATTCACACGAGGCATATACTGCAGACAAGGTCACTCATGACCTGCACCTTTATTCCCCGGACCAAGGAGTGCTGAGCCTGCGTGGAACCTTCCTTTAAGTACCTGGCTGACCAGGTAAGGAGTGTCTCCCACAAGTTCACCCCCTGTGGTCAAGGTGTGCATTACTCAGGTGTATACAGTGTACAGTGTTGTTACATATTGGTTACAGTTATGTGAAGGTTACAAACATGACACACATGGTGAGTCACAGCTCTTTTACACATTCGCTGGAGGTGGCCCTTTGTGCTGCAGCCTTTGCACACATAGTCTCTGAACTGACGCCGATGAGCCCTATGATTACCTCCGCAACGCCAGCATGATGCTACTCGACTTATGTTTGCACCCCTCGTCGGACTCTGAGGTAAAGGACTTGGGGGCCTGTACGCTCTGCTCTGGGCAAATTCATATTCAACAGCTCTGCCTGTGAAAGACATCATTCTATTTACAGTACTCGGATTTGAGTCCTGAGAGTGAGTCATCATCACTTGGAGCTGCAGCTTGAGGTCATGAACGCCTGGTTGATGCTGATGGCCTTCTGCAGAGTGACGGTGGTTTCGGCAGACAGTAGCCTGTGAAGAAGGGCCTCATGACTGATGCCAATTACGAAGAGGTCCCACAACGCATCGGCGGGGGATACACCGAATTCACACAGTCCTGCCAGCCTCCTGAGGTCGGCAGCGTACTTTGCAATTTCCTTAGGGCGACGGTGTGTATACATTCGATGCCTGGCCGTGAGGATGCTCTCCTTCGGTTTGAGTTGGTCCCGAATTAGCACTTTCAGCTCCTCGTATGACTTGGTCATTGTTTTCTCTGGTGCAAGCAAGTCCCTGACGAGGCCGTAGACCGCGGGCCCACAACTGGTCAACAGGATAGCTCTGGGCTTATCTGCCAGCGTGGTCGGATCATCGCCTACCAGGTCGTTTGCTATGAAATATTGATCCAGATGCTCCGTAAAGGCTTCCAATCTTCACCCTCTGAGAACTTTTCTAATGCACCAACGTTAGTCATTTTTGCAAAGTTCGTAATCTCGTCGCCAGTTGTTATGTCTTTAATTCTCTTATGAATGACTCCACGAGATCTAGTATTGTACTTGAACTGTTGTGACCTTAGTCCCATTTATTGTAACTCCAGACTGAGGCACAAGCATGGTGGGCAGCCTTTTATACTGAGCCCTGCACACCTATGCAGGTGACTCTCAGGTCTGCCACCACAGTGCCCTCTGGTGGCACACCTTATATGACTATACAGTTAGTATACATGGTCTACATACATGACAGTAAGAAAGGCATGGATGAGGGTTTCAGGAGCAGATGAGCTGAGGCGGGGTGGAGTCAGGTGATGTTTTGGAGGTGGAAGTAGTGATGGCATGGATATGTAGTCGGAAGCTCATCTTGGGGTCATATACGACACCAAGGTTGCAAACAGTCTGGTTCAGCCTCAGACAGTTGCCAGGGAGAGAGATGGAGTCGGTGACTAGGGAACGGAGTTTGTGGCGAGGACCGAAGCCAATGGTTTGGTCTTCCCAATATTTAGTAGGAGGAAATTTCTGCTCATCCAGTACTCGATGTCGGACAAGCAGTCTGACAATTTAGAGACAGTGGAGGGGTTGAGAGAGGGGGGAAGCGATGTTCCCTGTAATTCTTTTTTGGTGCACGGTCCTTTGTCTGTGCGGGCCATTCAAATCTTTTGCATGCGCGGTTATTCCCATTGAAAAGCCAGTGAACAGTCTACACGGGACCTCCAGACTGCTGCACAGTCACGCAGCTTAACAGGAACATTGGTGGCGAGGTAGAGCTGGGTGTCATCAGTGGACAAGCACATTGTGTTTTTGGATGATGTCGCGAGGGTCAGAGTCAGAAGAATGCAGTGTTTGAGGGCGATTGTAAGACTGGGTGAGGTTACAGAGATAGGTAGGGGTAAGGCCATGGAGGGGACATAAGCACGAGAATAAGAAACTAAAATCTGAGGTGTTAATGAACTAGGAGCCAATGTAGGTCAGCGAGCACAGTGATAGGCAAGCAGGAGTTGGTGCATGATAGCACATGGGCCTCAGAATGTTTGATGAGCTGAAATTTACAAAAGGTGGAGGAAAGAAGCCAGCCAAGCATTGGAATAGTCAAGTCCTGAAGTGACAGAGGAACAGATGTGGGTTTCCGTGGCAGATGGGCTGAGGTAGGGATTGAGGTTGGTGACTTTACAGAAGAGGAAGTTGGCCTTTGTGATGGAGAGGACATGGGTTGGAAGCGTGGGTTCAAATAGGATGCTGAGGTTGCGAGATTGTGGAGAGGGCCAGGGATGAATGCTTGGGAGACTCCCAAGGTGACGATAAAAAGAGAAGCCACTGTAAGAGGTGCTCTGGCTACACCCAAGTAGCTAAGAGTGAAGCCAAACGAAGGTAGTCCAATCAATCTGGACAATGGAGGAGAAGCGCTGGAGAAGGATAGCATTGTTGACTATGTCAAAGATGGCAGAGAGACCATGAACTTGTTGTACTTGTTAAAATTAAGGGTGGAGGCTCCAGAAGAGAGAGGTTTAAGAAGGTGGGTGGTAGTGAAAAGAAGTCAAGGTTCATTTTTGCTTTCTGAGATGATCCTAGCTCAGTGGGTGGTTCTGATAGAGCAGACTGAAGCCCAATGAAGATTGATGCAGTGCAGCCAGATCTGTTGGTGGATGGCTAAGGCAATTGTATGCAAGAAATGCTTCATTACAGATAGGAGAAGTGAAGATTTTGCTAGGGACAAGGATATCAAAATGTGGAGGTGAGGTAATGGTGGAGCAAATGGACAGCTGCAGAAATATTGTGGCAAATGGAGAGCCAGTTACAAAAGATTACATAGGATATATGGCACACAAACAGACCATTCTGCCCAACCAGCCCATACCGATGTTTACGCTCTGTTCGAGCCAGTTGAGAGTTTGAAAGTGCAGCTGTAAATGATTTGGGAGGGATTTCTTTTCAGGGGAGTTGGAAGGGCATATAGGAATGTGATGATAACGGATGCAGGATAATGGTTGGTGATGGTCTTTTCAGTAATCAAAAGCCCAGGAGTAAAGAGGCCAAGGGAAATGGGGAGGTCAAGGGAGTGGCCATAAATATGAATAGGACAGTGTACATGGAAGGAGAGGTTTAAGGAGGACAATAAATTCAAAGAAGAGAGGGGAAGAGGAACAGATTGAAATTGATATCACCAATGATGAGTCACTGCTCAGTGCAGAGTCGAAGAGAGGATATATTAGGGAGAATCTCAGGGTGGAGCTTAGGTGACAGCAGAAAATGAGAATTTTACAGAAGAGGCAAGATGGGTAGAACAGGTAAGACACTTGAAGGAGAAGAAGAAGTGCATGGTGGGGCTGGGCAGGGGGTGGGGTGGAGACCAAGATGTCAACTGTAGTAAAGGCCATACCACAACCACGGTGGTTTGAGCAGGGCAGGAGGTGGAAAGTATAACCAGGTAGGGAGGCTTCGGTAAGGGGCAAGGTGTTGCCACCAATGAGCCAAGTTTGTGTCAAAGCCAGGATGTTAATGCAATTATCCTCAATAAGGTTATGGATGGCAAAGGTTTTGTTTCTTGATTGAAGGGTCATTGTGGAAGGAAAGACAGAGAGGATGGATGATTGTTGATCTACAGCAGAGTCCAAGGGGGCAGTGGTGGGAGGGGTGATTTGAGAATTGAAGGAAGTTGATGAGGTATGTTGGGTGGGAGGTGTATAGTGGTCTCAGGTGTTCGCAGTGCAGACCAATGGATCTGTGTGCCAGCAGATGAACAAGGTGTGAAACCGAAGGATAGTGCAGTGGAGACCAGGGAGCCAGGGGAGGGTGTAGGATAAATCCATAGGATCAGTGCAGATGAGGGAGCTGGTCTGAGGGACAGCAGTAGGGAAGCAATCAGCACACAACAAGAGCAGCAATAGGATCTTGAGGAGCCGGTCCATTCCCAGTTCAGTGAAGGATGACAAAGGAATTCTCAAGGATAAGTGGAGCAGAACAGAGTCAGTGACCATGGATGCAAATAGATAGCCACAAAGCAGAGATGATTCAGCAGGAATAGATCAGAAGTAGCCCAGAGTAGAGTGAAATCTCAGGGAAGGAGCAGAACTGAAGCAGTCTATCAGAGAATACAGTCTCGGTAGGCCACATCAAAGCGAAGGTAGAGGTCACAGTAAAGTCCAGAAGGTCGACAAGAAGTGGGATTCTACAGATTTCTATCCAGAACCCAACACAGAGGCAGGGTAAAGCTACGATGCCAGTAGTAACTCTGGAATACAGTCCAGAAGCTCAGTATTTAAAAAGCAAGTGGTGGGGTGGGCACTGTAGGCTGGAAATGGTTGCATTAAACTAAGAGATTGAGTGGCAGAGCAGAGTCCTGCATACAGTATAGTCAAGTGGAGCAGTGCAGACCTGCTAGCAGAGGAGTCCACGAATCTAAGAAATCAAATGTGAACAGAGTCACAGCCATTGAAAAGAGCACAGGTAAAAACTCTCACATCGCCAACATACAATTAAAGTTCAGGTTTCAGGTGGGAGCTTCCTGCCTATGCCAGGAGATGTCCCCAGAAATGTTTGGCAAGCACCAATCATTTTAAAGATAGTAATTGTAGTCTTCATCTAAATGATCTCAGTTTTGACCATTCCATCGAGCACTGCAGATTTAGGAGCTTTTTACATATATTAATAATGATAGAAAAAAGCACTTTACATCAATATTTAGGTATAACTATGAGCAGCTAGTGCTGGCAGAAAATAGCAGAGGTGCTCTAAAGGTGTGTAGTCAAGTGTGTGCTTATTATAATGGAAGCCTTTACAGATTTTTATCTAACAATTCAAATAGCTGTATTTTTCCCTGCTGTTTATTATATATTATAATAAATGGAACAGTTCAAAAGGAATGCAGGCCCACATAGACCAGGCATTTGCATCACCTTAGAGCCGAGTGAGAAGGTCCAAACTTTTTCACCGCGTCAGCAACGTACGTAATCCATTGACATAACCTCCAGCAATACATTCTTCCAAACCGAGCTTTGGATATTTGCACAAGCTTGACAATACACTGACCTTCATCATCATTCCAGCAAACATGATCATCCTTTTATTTTAAACTTCTTTTAGCCTAGATTTTTCAGGTAAGCTATTGGGAGTAGGTGGTGCAGGGGATTAGCACAATGTCCTTTCACTTCCAGGCCTCGATTTCAAATCGTGTCTCAACTGGATGAATGAGCATCTGCTCCCTATCCTTGAAATTAAGGACCTGTGTGAGATGAGTTTAGGCAACCTCAATCTAGTCTACTTGGCAGGTTTGCAAAGGGTGATTTTTAACTGTACCTGCTCAGTGGAAACCGGATGGTGGTGTAGTTAAAATCACTCAAGTTACTTTCGTGCCCTGGAGCCTCTGGGAGCTGTCAGGTTCAGATTTGAACCTGTTCTCCTGAGCAGGCAGAAAAATTAAGCGAGGACAGAGATTAAAAAGCATGACCTCAAAGGTAGTAATCTCCAGATTAGTCCTGGTGCCACATGCTAGTGAGTACAGAAATAGAAGGATAGAGCAGATGAATGCGTGGCTGGAGAGATGGTGCAGGTAGGAGGGCTTTAGATTCCTGAGGCATTGAGACCGCTTCTGGGGGAGGTGGGACCTGTACAAACCGGATAGGCTGCACCTCAACAGAGCCGGGACCAATATCCTCGCGGGAACATTTGCTAGTGCTTTTGGGGAAGGTTTAAATTAGCTTGGCAGGGTGATGGGAACCTGAGAATAGATTCAGAAGGGAGAGAAACAAAGCTGAAATTGGAAAACAGAAAAGTAGCAAGTGAATTTGGAAGACAGAGGAAACAAGGGCTAGAAGATAGACAACAAGGGAGTTTGGCAGTGCTAAATGGTATATATTTCAATTCTTGCGATGATTTCCCTGTGGCAGACAGCAGGGAAACTCTTCTGTAATTACCGCAATCGGACTTTTCACCTTTCTTGAAGGTGGTCACGATTACGGTATCACTGAGATCCCCTGGCATGCTCTCCTCCTTCCAGATAAGAGAAATGAGATCATGTATTCGCACCAATAGTGCTTCTCCGCCATGCTTTAGTGCTTCAGCAGGGATTCCATCTGCTCCTGAGGCCTTGTTGTTCTTCAGTTGTCGGATGGCCTTTTCTACCTCATGCCGGGCTGGGGTTGTGCTGAGATGGTGGCGGGTAGCATGCTGCGGGATGGAGTCGAAGATAGAGTCTCAGTTAAGGAGATCTTCAAAGTGCTCCTTCCAGTGGGCACTGACTGCCTCTCTGTCCTTGATGAGTACCTCTCTGTTCTTGGCCAGCAGTGGGGTAGGGCCTTGGATGCTTCGGCCATAGGTGGTTTTGATTGCGCTAAAGAATCCTCGCATGCGTGGCTGTCGGCTAGTTGTTGGATCTCCTGCGTTTTCTCCACCCACCATCTTTTCTTTAGGTCGCAGGTTTTTTGTTGGACCTCAGCCTTCAGACGTCTGTAGAGCTGCTTTCTTGCTCTCGAATTGTGTTGCTGTTTCCAGTTCAAGAATGCTTTGCGCTTGCGGCTTATTAACTCCTGGATTTCCTGGTCATTCTCGTCGAACCAGTATTGGTGTTTCATAGAAACATAGAAAATAGGTGCAGGAGTAGGCCATTCGGCCCTTCTAGCCTGCACCGCCATTCAATAAGTTCATGGCTGAACATGCAACTTCAGTACCCCATTCCTGCTTTCGCGCCATACCCCTTGATCCCCCTAGTAGTAAGGACTTCATCTAACTCCTTTTTGAATATATTTAGTGAATTGGCCTCAACAACTTTCTGTGGTAGAGAATTCCACAGGTTCACCACTCTCTGGGTGAAGAAGTTTCTTCTCATCTCGGTCCTAAATGGCTTACCCCTTATCCTTAGACTGTGACCCCCGGTTCTGGACTTTCCCAACATTGGGAACATTCTTCCTGCATCTAACCTGTCTAAACCCATCAGAATTTTAAACGTTTCTATGAGGTCCCCTCTCATTCTTCTGAACTCCAGTGAATACAAGCCCAGTTGATCCAGTCTTTCTTGATAGGTCAGTCCCGCCATCCCGGGATTCAGTCTGGTGAACCTTTGCTGCACTCCCTCAATAGCAAGAATGTCCTTCCTCAGGTTAGGAGACCAAAACTGTACACAATACTCCAGGTGTGGCCTCACCAAGGCCTTGTACAACTGTAGCAACACCTCCCTGCCCCTGTACTCAAATCCCCTCGCTATGAAGGCCAACATGCCATTTGCTTTCTTAACCGCCTGCTGTACCTGCATGCCAACCTTCAATGACTGATGTACCATGACACCCAGGTCTCGTTGCACCTCCCCTTTTCCTAATCTGTCACCATTCAGATAATAGTCTGTCTCTCTGTTTTTACCATCAAAGTGGATAACCTCACATTTATCCATATTATACTTCATCTGCCATGCATTTGCCCACTCACCTAACCTATCCAAGTCACTCTGCAGCCTCATAGCATCCTCCTCGCAGCTCACACTGCCACCCAACTTAGTGTCATCCGCAAATTTGAAGATAGTACATTTAATCCCCTCGTCTAAATCATTAATGTACAATGTAAACAGCTGGGGCCCCAGCACAGAACCTTGCGGTAGCCCACTAGTCACTGCCTGCCATTCTGAAAAGTCCCCATTTACTCCTACTCTTTGCTTCCTGTCTGCCAACCAGTTCTCAATCCACGTCAGCACACTACCCCCAATCCCATGTGCTTTAACTTTGCACATTAATCTCTTGTGTGGGACCTTGTCGAAAGCCTTCTGAAAGTCCAAATACACCACATCAATTGGTTCTCCCTTGTCCACTCCACTGGAAACATCCTCAAAAAATTCCAGAAGATTTGTCAAGCATGATTTCCCTTTCACAAATCCATGCTGACTTGGACCTATCATGTCACCTCTTTCCAAATGCGCTGCTATGACATCCTTAATAATTGATTCCATCATTTTACCCACTACCGATGTCAGGCTGACCGGTCTATAATTCCCTGTTTTCTCTCTCCCCTTTTTTAAAAAGTGGGGTTACATTGACTACCCCCCACTCGATAGGAACTGATCCAGATTCAATGGAATGTTGGAAAATAACTGTCAATGCATCCGCTATTTCCAAGGCCACCTCCTTAAGTACTCTGGGATGCAGTCCATCAGGCCCTGGGGATTTATCGGCCTTCAATCCCATCAATTTCCCCAACACAATTTCCCGACTAATAAGGATTTCCCTCAGTTCCTCCTCCTTACTAGACCCTCTGACCTTTTTATATCCGGAAGGTTGTTTGTGCCCTCCTTAGTGAATACCAAACCAAAGTACTTGTTCAATTGGTCCGCCATTTCTTTGTTCCCCGTCATGACTTCCCCTGATTCTGACTGCAGGGGACCTACATTTGTCTTTACTAACCTTTTTCTCTTTACATATCTATAGAAACTTTTGCAATCCGTCTTAATGTTCCCTGCAAGCTTCTTCTCGTACTCCATTTTGCCTGCCCCAATCAAACCCTTTGTCCTCCTCTGCTGAGTTCTAAGTTTCTCCCAGTCCCCGGGTTCGCTGCTATTTCTGGCCAATTTGTATGCCACTTCCTTGGCTTTAATACTATCCCTGATTTCCCTTGATAGCCACGGTTGAGCCACCTTCCCTTTTTTATTTTAATGCCAGATAGGAATGTACAATTGTTGTATTTCATCCATGCGGTCTCTAAATGTCTGCCATTGCCCATCCACAGTCAACCCCTTAAGTATCATTCGCCAATCTATCCTAGCCAATTCACGCCTCACACCTTCAAAGTTACCCTTCTTTAAGTTCTGGACCATGGTCTCTGAATTAACTGTTTCATTCTCCATCCTAATGCAGAATTCCACCATATTATGGTCACTCTTCCCCAAGGGGCCTCGCACAACGAGATTGCTAATTAATCCTCTCTCATTACACAACACCCAGTCTAAGATGGCCTCCCCCCTCGTTGGTTCCTTGACATATTGGTCTAGAAAACCATCCCTTATGCACTCCAGGAAATCCTCCTCCACCGTATTATTTCCAGTATGGTTAGCCCAATCTATGTGCATATTAAAGTCACCCATTATAACTGCTGCACCCTTATTGCATGCACCCCTAATTTCCTGTTTGATGCCCTCCCCAACATCACTACTACTGTTTGGAGGTCTGTACACAACACCCACTAACGTTTTTTGCCCTTTGGTGTTCTGCAGCTCTACCCATATAGATTCCACATCATCCAAGCTAATGTCCTTCCTAACTGTTGCATTAATCTCCTCTTTAACCAGCAATGCTACCCCACCTCCTTTTCCTTTTATTCTATCCTTCCTGAATGCTGAATACCCCTGGATGTTGAGTTCCCAGCCCTGATCATCCTGGAGCCACGTCTCTGTAATCCCAATCACATCATATTTGTTAACATCTATTTGCACAGTTAATTCATCCACTTTATTACGGATACTCCTTGCATTAAGACACAAAGCCTTCAGGCTTGTTTTTTTAACACCCTTTGTCCTTTTAGAATGTTGCTGTACAGTGGCCCTTTTTGTTCTTTGCCTTGGGTTTCTCTGCCCTCCACTTTTCCTCATCTCCTTTCTGTCTTTTGCTTTTGTCTCCTTTTTGTTTCCCTCTGTCTCCCTGCATTGGTTCCCATCCCCCTGCCATATTAGTTTAACTCCTCCCCAACAGCACTAGCAAACACTTCCCCTAGGACATTGGTTCCGGTCCTGCCCAGGTGCAGACCGTCCGGTTTGTACTGGTCCCATCTCCCCCAGAACCGGTTCCAATGCCCCAGGAATTTGAATCCCTCCCTGCTGCACCACTGCTCAAGCCACGTATTCATCTGCGCTATCCTGCGATTCCTACTCTGACTAGCACGTGGCACTGGTCGATTGACTGAGCGTCTCTTCACAAGTGTTAATTATGGAAGCCTTGAGGGCAGACCAGGCACTGTGGACATGCTGCATCTCTGGATCACTGGGAGTTATCAGGTTGGCAGTGAGGCGCTGGTTAAATAGGGCTTTCTTAGCAGGATCTTTGAGTGCTCCAGCGTTGATTTTCTTGCGGCATTGTTTCTATTGTCATCGCTATTTTGGGGCTACGTTGATGGTGATGGCAGAACAGATTAGGCGGTGGTCCATCCAGCATCGTCAGCTCCTGTCATGGCGCGGGTGGTGCACACATCCTTGCGGTCCCTCGCTAGGGTGATGATGTAGTCTAGCAGATGCCAGTGCTTTGAGCGAGGATGCTGCCATGAAGCCTTATACTTCTCTTTCTGACGGAACAAGGTGTTGGTTATGGCAAGGCCATGTTCCAAGCATTTCGTCAGGAGGAGGGTACCATTGGAGTTGGTTTTCCTACCCCCTCTCTGCCGATCACACCTCACCAGAAGTCTGTGCTTTTCCAACTCTGGCATTGAAGTCACCAAGGAGTATCAGCTTGTCCTCCTTTGGAACTCGGGACGGGGATTGTTTGAAGCTGAAGTAGAATTCCTCCTTGGTCTCGTCTGTAGCTTTCAGTGTTGGGATGTACGCGCTGAAGACCGTAACTCACTAGTTCCGGGCTACGATGAGCCGAAGAGTCATGAGGCGTTCATTTATCCCGCAAAGGGAGTCTCTGAGACGGCCCACTAGCTCACTTTTTATGGTGAAGCCTATCCTACGGAGGTGCCGTTCTTCTTCTGGTTTACCTTTCCAGAAGAAGGTGTAACCACCACCTTGTTCTTTGAGCTGGCCTTTCCCTGCCCGCCGGGTCTCGCTTAGGGCGGCGATGTCTACGTTGAAACGTCTGAATTCCCGGGCAACGATAGCAGTGCGACGTTCTGGTCTGTCGCAGTTGGAGTTGTCCCTGTGGCTGAAGAGCTCCTCCCAGAATCGCAATGCGGATTCCGCCCACTAAGGAGCACAATGGACATGATCTTCACTGCGCGGCAAATCCAAGAGAAATGCAGGGAACAGTACCAACCCTTGTATATGGCTCTCTTAGACCTCACAAAGGCCTTTGACACTGTCAATCGTGAGGGATTATAGAGCGTCCTCCTCAAATTCGGCTGCCCTCAAAAGGTTGTTACCATCCTTCACCTGCTTCACGATGACATGCAAACCATGATCCTGATTAACGGATCCATCACAGACCCAATTGACGTTCGGACCGGGTCAAGCAAGGCTGCATCGTCATACCAACACTCTCCCTTGCAGTAATGCTCCATCTCACCCTCAGCAAGCTCCACACTGGAGTGGAGCTAATCTACAGAACAAACGGGAATCTGTTCAACCTCTGCCGCTTCCAGGCCAGATCCAAGGTTGTCCCATCCTCTGTTATCAAATTACAGTATGCAGACGACGCTTGCGTCTGCACACACTCTGAGGCTAAACTCCAAGCCATCGTCAACACCTTCACTGAGGCGTACGAGAGCATGGGCCTTATACTCAACATCCATAAGACAAAGGTCCTCTACCAACCTGCCCCGCTACACAGCACTGCCCCCCCGATTATCAAAATCCACGATAAGGCCTTGGACAACATGGACTATTTTCCATACCTCAGGAGCCTACTGTTAATGAGGGCAAACATCGACGACAAAGTCCAACACTGCCTTCAGTGTGCCAGTGCGGCCTTCGGTCGGCTGAGGAAGAAACTGTTTGAAGACCAGGACCTCAAACCCAGCACCAAGCTCACGGTCTACAGAGCAGTAGTGATATCCACCATCCGATATGGTTCAGAGACATGGATTATGTACAGCAGGAGAAGTACCACTAACGCTGCCTTCGCAAGATCCTGCAAATCCATTGGCAGGATAGGTACACTAACGTCATCATCATCATCATCATAGGCAGTCCCTCGGAATCGAGGAAGTCTTGCTTCCACTCTTAGCATGAGTTCTTAGGTGGCTGTACAGTCCAATATGAGAACCACAGTCTCTGTCACAGGTCAGACAGACAGTGGTTGAAGGAAAGGGTGGGCGGGGAGTCTGGTTTGCTGCCGCTTGTTCTGCTGCCTGCGCTTCATTTCTGCATGCTCTTGGCGACGAGACTCGAGGAGCTCAGCGCCCTCCTAGATGTACTTTCTCCACTTAGGGCACTCTTTGGCCAGGGACTCCCAGGTGTCAGTGGGGATGTTACACTTTATCAGGGAGACTTTGAGGGTGTCCTTGTGACGTATCTGCTGCCTACCTTTGGCTCGTTTGCGGTGGACGAGTTCCGAGTAGAGGGCTTGTTTTGGGAGTCTCGTGTCTGGCATGCGAACTATGTGGCCTGCCCAGCGGAGCTGATCAAGTGTGGTCAGTGCCTCAATGCTGGGGATGTTGGCCTGGATGAGTGTTGTGTATGAAATAACTGTTAGACTGAGTACTGTTTAACTCCAAAAGCTCTGCTTTATTAAGGCCCAAAGTGACTAATATACAAAATGGCTGTCCTTTTATACTTGGGCTGCACACACACATGTGTGTGCAGCCCAATGGCCTCCAACAGTGACGCCATCTAGTGGCTAGTGATACCAAAAGTACATATATGGCAATACCCTCCTCTGAGATATTAACACAGTCGTTTACAAATTGAGACGGTCCGGTGTTTTACGCTCCTGGGTTGACCATCTCAGTTCAACTCCAACATTGGGTGAATGTTCAGAGTCTGTTGTGACTGGTGGCTGGGTGGCTGATCTGGTGGGAGTGGCAATAGCCATGTCAGGGATTGAAAGTCCATTTTCATTGAACATGTCAATGATTGAAAGTCCCGATTCACTGATGACCACTGAGTCCTCTGATGACTGGGGATAGGTTGGTTGGTCGTCGATTGTCGCTTCCTCCGACTGTTCCAGTTCGTCTGTGTGTTGCAGCTTTGTCTGATCCATATATTTCCTGCATGTTTGCCCATTTTTGAGCTTGACATTACATACTCTGTTGCCCTCCTTGGCCATGACAGTACCAGCGATCCACTTGGAACGTTGACCATAATTCAGAACATATAAAGGATCATTTACAGAAATATCGCGTGACACAGCTGCACGATCGTGATACCTTTGCTGACTTTGTCTTCTATATTCAACATGATTATTCAAGTCAGGGTGTACAAGAGACAGCTTGGTCTTAAGACCTCTCTTCATCATTAGTTCAGCAGGCGAGACCCCGGTAAGCGTGTGTGCTCTTGTCCTGTAACTAAGCAGTATGCATGACAGGCGGGTCTGCAGTAACTCTTGGGTTACTTGCTTCATACTCTGCTTTATGATTTGGACAGCACGTTCTGCTTGCCCATTGGATGCAGGTTTGAATGGTGCTAACCTTACATGTTTGATACCATTGAGTTTCATGAACACTTGAAACTCCTGACTGGTGAAGCACGATCCGTTGTCGTCAACAACATTGTCAGGCAGACAATGTGTCGCGAACATGACACTGAGATTCTCAATGGTAGCTGTAGACGTACTGGATGACATGATTATACACTCTATCCACTTCGAATATGCATCCACCACAACTAAAAACATCTTCCCAGGAAGGGACCTGCAAAGTCTATGTGGATTCTGGACCATGGTTTGGACGGCCACGACCACAGACTCAGCGGCGATTCCGCTGGTGCTTTGCTGAGCTGCATGCAAGTGTTGCACTGATGCACACATGATTCCAGCTCTGAGTCAATTCCCGGCCACCATACATGAGACCTTTCATCATTACAATGTCGGGATGTGTGCTATGTAGCTCATGTACAAATTTCTCTCTCCCTTTCTTGGGTATGACAACACGATTGCCCCACAGTATACAATCCAACTGAATAGACAGTTCGTCTTTGCGACGAATGTAAGGTTTGGTCTCCTCGCACATTTGTTTGGCTATGGCAGACCAACCACCTTTGGAGATGCAACTCTTCACCACCGATAAAATCGGGTCCTGGCTGGTCCGGGTCTTAACTTGTTGAGCTGTGACAGGGGTTCCTTCACTCTCAAAAGCATCCATAACTAACAATAGGTCCGCCGATTGTGGCGTTTCTATCTCCGGTGTGGGCAACAGCAGACGGCTCAAAGCATCGGCACAATTCTCGGTGCCAGGTCTATGGCGAATGACATAATCATAAGCGGATAATGTCAGCGCCCACCTCTGGATGCGGGATGAAGCATTGGTATTGATACCTTTGTTTTCAGAGAACAGTGAAATGAGCGGCTTGTGATCTGTCTCCAGTTCAAACCGAAGACCAAACAGGTACTGATGCATCTTTTTAGCCCCATACACACAGGCTCGTGCCTCTTTCTCTTTCCGCTTTAGACAAACTTTTTGAAGCATACGTGACTGGTTGAATTTTACCTGACTCATTAGCTTGTTGGAGGATGCAACCAATTCCATAAGATGAAACATCACAGGCCAATACTAAACGTTTACATGGGTCATAATGTACCAGCAGCTTGTTAGAAAAAAGCAGATTAGTGGTTTTCTCAAAAGCTCTGTCTTGAGACGTACCCCACACCCAGTTGTCACCTTATCTTAGCAGCATGTGCAGTGGTTCTAATAAGGTGCTCAATGTAGGTAGGAAGTTACCGAAATAGTTGAGTAGACCTAGGAGCGAACGCAGCTCCGTCACATTCTGCGGCTTGGGTGCATTCTTGATAGCCTTGGTTTTCGTGTTCGTGGGCCTGTTGCTCCCCAGGAATTCGACCTCTGGTGCCATGAAGATGCACTTTGAGCGTTTCAGTCTGAGTCCCACTTTGTCCAGACGATGTTGAACCTCTTCCAGGTTGTTCAGATGTTCCTCGGAGTCACGAACTGTGATCAGGATGTCATCTTGGAACACAATGGTTCTGGGAACGGACTTCAGTAGACTCTCCATGTTCCTCTGAAATATTGCTGCAGCCGAGCGAATTCCAAAAGGGCACCTGCGATAAATAAACAGTCCTTTACATGTGTTAATGCACGTAAGTCTCTTCGACATCTCAACCAGCTCGTGTATCATGTAGGCCGACGTCAAGTCCAGTTTGGTGAACAACTTACCCCCGGCTAAGTCAACAAGTCATCAGCCTTCGGTAATGGGTACTGATCCTGATTCGAAATCCTGTTGATCGGAGCCTTGTCGTCTTCACAGATTCTGATTGTGCCATCACTTTTCAGCCCAGGAACAATGGAGCTGGCCCATTCATTAAATTCAACTGGTGATATGATCCTTTTACGCTGGAGATTGTTCATTTCGATTCCGACCTTCTCCCTCATCATATACAGAACTGCCCGAGCTTTATGATGGATGGGTCTTGCATCCGAGTCCATGTGGATCTGCACCTTGGCTCCCGTGAAGTTGCCGATGCCTAGTTCGAACAGCGAGGTGAACTTGCTCAGTACTTGGGCACATATATCATTCTCCAACGACAACGCCTTGATGTCATTCCAATCGCATCTGATTTCTTTAAGCCAGTTCCTGCCGAACAGCATTGGGCCATTGCCTGGGACAATCCATAGCGGTAACTCGTGAACCACACCGTCATACGATACTTTAATTGTGGCACTGCCAATCATCAATATGCGCAATTTGGCATTGACTGCACTTGGCTTGGGCCTCACAGCCTTAGTATCCCACAGCTTGTTGAATGCTCTCTGGCTCATTAACGATTGACTCGCCCCGTGTCCAGTTCCATCGAAACCGACAACCCATTAAATTTCACGTTGATCATTATCGGTTTGCTCTTAGTTAGGAACGAGTACAGTCCATACATTTCCTCCTGTGGTATCTCGGATTGCGTATCCGGATCCGCGCTAGTCTGACCATCAAACTCCACGTGGTGTGTCGCAGCACGCTTGCTCATCTGCAGACATTTGCGCTGGAGATGCCCCACTCTCAGACAGCCTTTGCTGAAATCGGCTAGTGCCGGTGATTTCCCCCACAACGCCAACATGGAGAAATCAGATGCATTCCCGCTGGCGGACTTTGGGCAGCCACAGGTTTCGCGTACGCAGTCAGGTAGGCCCTGCCATGTGCCACTCTGCCGAACACCAAATCAATCATATTTACAGTACTTGCCGCGTTTTGATTTTTCACTGATATCTGCTTTAGACTTCTATCTGTCGTCATGCATGACTGAGCAATCTTGATGGCCCTGTTCAAGTCCAAAGTCTCCACAGCCAATCGTTTACGCAGGATCACTTCATGGTTGATGCTGATTACAAAGACGTCCCGCAGCATGTCTGCCAACACAGCCCGAACTTACACGGTGCCGCTAGACGTCTCAGGTCGGCAACGAATTCCGCCGCATTCTGGCCCTCTAAGTGAACGTGCGTGTAAAATCTGTATCTCGAGATGATGGTGCCTTCGGCTGGCTTAAGGTGGTCCTGTACCAGTGTACACAATTCTTCATACGTCTTCTCTGTTGGACTCACAGGTAGGAGTAGATTCTTTATCAGACCATAACTTTTTGGATCGCAAACCATGAGGAACACCGCCCGGCGCCGATCTGGGTCGCCGACCTCTTCCATTTTGTTGGCCACGAAGAACTGGCTCAATGGCTCAAAAAGTCTGCCCAATCTTCTCCTTCCACAAATTGCTCCAACAATCCAATTGTGTTCATTTTTGCATGCAAAGGGTCTTGTTGCCTCATCACCAAATGTTGTATATGAAATAACTGTTTGACTGAGTACTGTTTAACTCCAAGAGGTATGACCTTGGCTCTGCTATATTAAGGCCCAAAGTGACGAATATACAAAATGGCTGGTCTTTTATACTTGGGCGGTATGCAGCCCAATGGCTTCCAACAGTGACACCATCTAGTGGCTAGTGATCCCAAAAGTACATACATGCCAATACTGCCCTCTGAGATATTAACACAGTCTTTTACAAATTGAGACTGTCCGGTGTTTTACACTCCCAAGTTGGCCATCTCAGTTCAACTCTAACCTTGGGTGAGTGTTCAGAGTCTGTTGTGACTGGTGGCTGGGTAGCTCACCTGGTGGGAGTGGCAATGGCCATGTCAGGGATTCAAAGTCCATTTTCATTGAACATGTCAGTGATTGAAAGTCCTGATTCACTGATAACCACTGAGTCCTCTGATGACTGGGGATTGGTTGGTTGGTCGTCGATTGTCGCTTCTTCCGACTGTTCCGATTCGTCTGTGTGCTGCAGCTTTGTCTGATCCATATGTTTCCTGCATGTTTGCCCATTTTTGAGCTTGACATTAAATACTCTGTTGCCCTCCTTGGCCATGACAGTACCAGCGATCCACTTGGAACCTTGACCATAATTCAGAACATATACAGGATCATTTACTGAAATATCGCATGACACAGCTGCACGATCATGGTACCCTTGCTGACTTTGTCTTCTATATTCAACATGATTATTCAAGTTAGGGTGTACAAGAGATAGCTTGGTCTTAAGACCTCTCTTCATCATTAGTTCAGCAGGCGAGACTAAGCATGTGTGCTCTTGTCCTGTAACTAAGCAGTATGCATGACAGGTGGGTCTGCAGTGACCCTTGGGTTACTCACTTCATACTCTGTTTTATGATTTGGACAGCATGTTCTGCTTGCCCATTGGATGCAGGTTTGAATGGTGCTGACCTTACATATTTGATACCATTGAGTTTCATGAACTCTTGAAACTCCTGACTGGTGGAGCACGATCAATTGTCGCTAACAACGATGTCAGGCAGACCATGTGTTGCGAACATGACACTGAGATTCTCAATGGTAGCTGTGGATGTGCCGGATGACATGATAATACACTCTATCCACTTCGAAGATGCATCCACCACAACTAAAACCATTTTCCCCAGGATCATCAGCCCAATGGCCTCCAACAGTGATGCCATTTAGTGACTAGTGATCCCAAAAGTACCTACATGATAATGAGGACACTAACATTGGTGTGTCTGTCCTCCCAGGGGATTTGTAGGATCTTGTGGAGACATCATCTCCAACGACTTGAGATGTCTACTGTACATGGTCCATGTCTGTGAGCCATACAGGAGGGCGGGTATTATTACCCACTGTGGACCATGAACTTGGTGACAGTTTTGAGGGCCTGGTCTTCTTTTCCTCTTTCCAAACACTCTTTTCCTCAGACGGCCGAAGGCTGCACTGGCGCACTGGAGGTGGTGTTGGATCTCGTCGTCAATGCCTTCTCTTGTTGATAGGAAGCTTCTGAGATAAGGGAAGTGGTCCTCATTGTCCAGTGCCGCGCCGTGGATCTTGATGACTGGGGGGCAGTGCTGTGCGGCGAGTGCAGGTTGGTGTTCTCGCTCAGTCCAACATCACCAGCATCGAAGCATTGACCACGCTCGATCAGCTCCGCTGGATGGGCCACATCGTCCGCATGCCTGACACGAGACTCCCAAAACAAGTGCTCTACTTGGAGCTTCAATACGGCAAGTGAGCCCCAGGTGGGCAGAGGAAACACTTCAAGGACACCCTCAAAGCCTCCTTGAAAAAGTGCAACATCCCCACCGATACCTGGGCATCCCTGGCCCAAGACCGTTCAAAGTGGAGGAAAAGCATCTGGGAGGGTGCCGAGCACCTCAAGTCTCTTCACCGGGAGCAAGCTAAAATCAAGCGTAGACAGTGGAAGCAGCGCATGGCAACCCAAGCCCCCCACCCACCCTTTCCTTCAACCACCATCTGCCCCACCTGTGACAGGGACTGTAGGTCCCGCATTGGACTCATCAGTCACCTGAGAACTCATTTTTAGTGTGGAAGCAAGTCATCCTCAACTCCAAGGGACTGCCTAAGAAGAAAAGAAGATACTTCAATGCAAGAAGTATAGGGAATAAGGCAGATGAGCTGAAAGCACAGATAGATACTTTGGAGCATGAAATTCCGGTCGGAGGCTTTTTTTCGGATGAACGCCTCCGACCTGAGAATTTTTACGAAAGTACCTGGTGGTCCGAGAGGAGCATAGGATTCCAATGGGGATGCCTTCTCTTCCCGCGCTGCAAAGCGAGCTCCCATCCTCAGGTTCCAAAGCAGACGGTGCAGTCATGTGTGATTGCTCAGCCAATCAGGTAGAGTATTCCACAGCTTTCTCATTAATAGCAATGAGAATTCCATATCTATGAGTTCTCATTGCTATAAATGAGAAAAAAAACAAACACACTAAACACCACAATAAAAAATAAAAATCACACCTCATAATTAAATGTAATTGAAATTAAAGTTAATAAATGTCTTAGAAAAAAAAAATTCCAATTTTTAAAAGTTTTTAAAATTATGGTTTAAAATAAACTTACCGTTGTGGGCAGAGTTTTTAAAAAATAAAATGTGCTTTTTAAATTTTATTTTATTATGTTTTTGTGTGTTTTAAAACTCTTAGGACATTTTCAGGTCATTTGCTGGGCAAGATATGGGTAAATACTTCCCAAGATGCGGAGGATCTGACAGATCGGAAAAGTCGGTTTTCAGCGCATGCGCATTGTGCGCTGAAAACTGGCTTTTGCGATGCCTTCCCGGGTCTGTACACACTCCATATGGACCCAGGGAGGCCGTGATTTCTGGGCCAATAGCTAACACTGAGACATAGCTGAAAGAAGGGCAGGTATGGCAGCTCAACATTCCTGGTTACAGGGTTTTCAGATGGGATAGAGGCGGGTAAAAAAGGAGGGGGCCACAGTATTGATTAACGAAACAATTACAGATGTGAGGAGGGATGATATGTTAAAGGGATCATCAAGTAAGGCCATATGAGTTGAATTGAAGAACAAAGAAGGGGCGATCACACTGCTGGGAGTGTACTATAGACCCCAAACAGTCAGAGGGAGATAGAAGAGCAAATATGGAGGCAAATTTCTGAGAAGTGCAAAAACTACAGGGCAGTAATAGTAGGGGATTTCAACTACTCTAATATTATCGAGTTAAAATGAGTGTGAAAGGTATTCTTGGAAAAAATTCTGTGGGACAGGATAAATCATTTACAAAGATACGGATTAATCAAGGACAGTTAGCATGGATTTGTTAAGGGAAGGTCGTGTCTGACTAACTTGATTGAATTTTTTGAAGAGGTAACAAGGAAAGTTAATGAGGGTGTAGTGTATGTAGTGTGTATGGATTTTAGCAAGGCTTTTGATAAGGTCCCACATGGCAGACTGGTCACGAAAGTAAAAGTCTATGGGATCTTGGGCAAAGGAGCAAGTTGGATCCAAAATTGGCGTCGAGGCAGGAAGCAAAGGATAATGGTTGATGGGTGTTTTTGTGACTGGAAGGCTGTTCCCAGTGGGGTTGCACAGGGGTCAGTACCAGATCCCTTGCTTTTTGTAGTATATATGATACAGACTAAGAACATAAGAACTTAAGAAATAGGAGCAGGAGTAGGCCATTTGGTCCCTCGAGCCTGCTTTAATAAGATTATGGTTGATCTCATCTTGGCCTCAACTCCACTTCCCTGCCAGCTCCCCATAACCCTCGACTCCCTTATCATTCAAAAATATGTCTATCACCACCTTAAATATATTCAATGACCCAGCCTCCACAACTTTCTGGGGTAGAGAATTCCAAAGATTCATGACTCTCTGAGAGAAGAAATTACTCCTCATTCCTGTTTTAAATGGGCGACCCCTTATTCTGAAATTTGGCTATATTACACTCGGTCCCTTTATCCAAGTCATTAATATAGATTGTAAATAGTTGAGGCCCCAGCACTGTTTCCTGTTTGCCAACCTGAAAATGACCCATTTACCCGACTCTCTGTTTTCTGTTAGTTAGCCAATCCTCTATCCATGCTAATATATTACCCTGCGAGCTTTTATCTTGTGCAGTAACCTTTTATGTGGCACCTCATTGAATACCTTCTGGAAATTCAAATACACTACATCCACTGGTTCCCCCTTATCTACCCTGCTTGTTACATCCTCAAAGAACTCCAGCAAATTTGTCAAACATGATTTCCCTTTAAAAAACCATGCTGACGCTGCTTGATTATATTATGATTTTCTAAATGTCCTGCTACCACTTCCTTAATAATGGACTCCAGCATTTTCCCAATGATAGATGTTAGATTAACTGGTCTATAGTTGCCTGCTTTCTGTCTCTCTCCTTTCTTAAATCAGGATGTTACATTTTCAGTTTTCCAATCCGCTGGGACCTCCCAGAATCCATGGAATTTTGGTAGATTACAATCAATGCATCCATTGTCTCTACAGCCACTTATTTTAAGACCCTAGGATGCAAGCCATCAGGTCCAGGGGCCTTGTCCACCTTTAGTCCCATTGGTTTGCCTAGTACTTTTTTTCTAATGACAGTGATTGTTTTAAGCTTCCCTCCTCCCAATAGCCCCTTGATTATCAATTATTGAGATGCTTTTAGTGTGTTTTACCATGAAAACCGATACAAAATATTTGTTCAATGTCTCTGCCATTTCCCTGTTTCCCATTATTAATTCCCCAGTCTCATCCTCTAAGGAACCAATGTTTACTTTAGCTACTCTCTTCCTTTTTATATACCTCTAGAAGCTCTTACTGTCTGCTTTTATATTTCTTGCTAATTTACTCTCATAATCTATCTTCACTCTCTTTATTATTTTTTTAGTCGTCATTTGCTGGTTTTTAAAAATTTCCCAATCCTCTGGCCTTCCACTATTCTTCGCAACACTGTGTGCCTTTGTTTTCAATTTGATACCACCTTTACTTCCTTAGTTAGCCATGGATGGTTCATCCTTTCCTTAGAGTCTTTCTTTCTCACTGGAATATCTTTGCCTAGAATTATGAAATATTTCCTAAAATGTTTGCGACTACTCATCTACCATCCTTCCCTTTAACCTATTTTCCCAGTCCACTTTGGCCAACCCTGTCTTCATACCTTTGCAATTACCTTTATTTAAGTTCAGGACACTAGTTTGAGACCTAGCTTTCTCACCCTCAAACTGAATTTGAAATTCTACCATGCTATGATCACTCTTCCCAAGAGGTTCCTTTACTACGTGATCATTAGTTAATCCAGACTCGTTACACATTAGCAGATCTAAAATAGTCTGCTCCCTGGTTGATCCCACTAAGAAACCATCCCGAATACAGTCTTTGAACTCTTCCTCAAGGCTATCTTTGCCAATTTGATTTGTCCAATCAATATGAAGATTAAAATCGCCCATGATTATCGCCATACCTTTCTTGATTTATACTCTGTCCTGCAGTGTAGCTACTGTTAGGGGGCCTATAGACTACTCCCACCAGTGACTTATTTCCCTTATTATTTCTTATCTCCACCCAAACTGATTCTATATCTTGATCTTCTGAGCAAATATCATTTCTGACTAATGCACTGATCTCATCCTTTAATAACAGAGCTAACCCACTTCCTTTTCCTTTTTGCCGATCCTTCCGAAATGTCAAATATCCTTGAATATTCAGTTCCCAGCCTTGGTCACCTTGCAACAACGTCTCTGTAATGGCTATCAGATCATACCCATTTAGTTCTATTTGAGCCGTCAATTCACCTATCTTGTTACGAATACTGTGTGCATTCAGATAAAGAGCTTTTAATTTTGTCTTTTTACCATTTTTCCCTACTATGGCCCCACTTTCTGATGCACTTTTATGTTTATATGCTCTGTCCCCTCCTGTCACATTCTGGAGAGCATTACCTCTATCGCTACCCTGCACTATTGCCTTCTCCTTTCTTTTTCACTTTTTAAATTTCCGCTCACCTGCATCCTACTCCCACCCACCCCCCTGCCATTATTTAGTTTAAAGCTCTATCTACAGCCCTAGTTAATCGATTCGCCCGGACACTGGTCCCAGCCTGGTTCAAATGAAGCCCGTCCCGACTGAACAGTTCCCTCTTATACCATTACTGGTGCCGGTGTCTCAAGAATCAAAACCCATTTCTCCCACACCAATCTTTGAGCCACGCATTCATCTCCCTGATCTTATGTACCATATGCAAAATTGCTCGTAGCACAGGTAGTAATCCAGAGATTATTACCTTTGTGAATCTGCTTTTTAATTGAGCCCTTAGCTGCTCATACTCCCTCAGCAGAACCTCTTTCTTTGTCCTACTTATGTCATTGGTATCTACATGCATCATGACAACTGGATCTTTCCTCTACCACTCCAAGTTCTTCTTCAGCCCAGAGGAGGTCCTTAACTCTGGTATGATTAAAAAAAAGTTTGCAGATTATACTAAAATCGGCTGTGTGGTTGATAATGAAGAAGAAAGCTGTAGATTGCAGGAAGATATCAATGAACTGGTCAGGTGGGCAGAACAGTGGCAAACGGAATTCAATCCGGAGAATAGTGAGGTAATGTAATTGGGGAGGGCTAACAAAGCAAAGGAATACACATTAAATGGTGAGACATTGAGAAGTGTAGAGGATCAAAGGGACCTTGGAGTGCATGTCCACAGATCCTTGAAGGTAGCAGGCCAGGTAGATAAGGTGGTTAAGAAGGTATACAGAATGCTTGCCTTTATTAGCCGAGGCATAGAATACAAGAGCAGGGAGGTTATGCTTGAACTGTATAAAACACTAGTTAGGCCACAGCTGGAGTACTGTGTGCAGTTCTGGTTACCACATTACAGGAAAGATGTGATTGCACTAAAGAAGGGACAGAGGAGATTTATGAGGATGTTGCCTGGACAGGCGAATTTTAGCTATGAGGAAAGATTAGATAGGCTGGGTTTGATTTCTTTGGAACAGAGGAGGCTGAGGAGAGTCCTTATTGAAGTGTATAAAATTATGAGGGATCACGATAGAGTGGATAGGAAGAAACTATTTCCCATAGAAGAGGGGTCAACAACAGGGGGCATAGATTTAAAGTAATTGGTAGGAAGTTTAGAGGGGATTTGAGGGGAAATTTCTTCACCCAGAGGGTGGTGGGAGTCTGGAACTCACTGCCTGAAAGAGTGGTAGAGGCAGAAACCCTCACCACATTTAAAAAGTGCTTAGATGTGAGGTGTTGTAACCTACAGGGCTACGGACCAAGAGCTGGAAAGTGGGATTAGGCTGGATAGCTCTTTGACGGCCGGCACGGACACAGTGGACCAAAATGGCCTCCTTCCGTGCTGTAAATTTCTATGATTCTATGAAAGGACACCCGACCAAGGCCAGTGGGGTCTTGTTTAACATATGCTGGTCATCGAGACCCAACTGCACCTTTTATTCAGTGGCCTGAGTGGGAAGCAGCAGTGAGTTTCCCACCAGGCCATCTCAGAGAGGAAGAGGATGAGGACCAGAAAGGCCCAAAAATGTAAGTTTTGAAAAAAATGTTTTACTTTCCTTGTGGGTCCAAAAGGAGCAGGATCAATGTTCCTTTCAGAAGCAATGATCCGGTTAAATAACAGACCAAAGCAGAAACATAAAAAGAACCCTTCACTTCTGTAGTATATGTGGATTAATAATTACATCTGAGCACACTACCCATCGAGACAACCTTAAGGGTCGAAATTGGTGGACTCACCGCCCGCTGCCACTGAGTTTTCTGGGTGGTCTCCCCTCCGAATGAGTTTGGTGGAGGCCTCCCGCCGGCAGGGAGAGAAGACCGCTGGGGACCGCCCGCTGACGTCCGCTGGTGTGCAACGCGCGTAAGTGTCCTCCTGCCCGCCGAGCTGCCAGTTTGGTCCGGGCGGTCCTCCGCTGCAGCAGGGGAAAGGACCGTCGCGTGGAGGCAGGTCTAACCTCAATGGTAAGTATGAAGACCTGCAAAAAAAGATTAGTAAACTTCTTTTCTTTATTTTTGTTCCAGCGATTCAGGTGGATGGGGCCTCCTGAAGGTTTTCCAGTGTTTTTTTTATTTTTTGGAAATGTTAATTTTTATCTGTTCCCCCCTCCCTTTGCCGAGGATTGCATTTGCCGCTGAGATTGGGAGCTCCTGCCTGCTGCCGCCCAGATTCATGGCATACAACCTTTTTGCGCCGCCAGACTTTTTCATGAAAGTTCAGCCCGAAGTAGCGTCAGGATCTCAGCGGTCCTTTGGGCAGCACTTGGGCGGAACTTAGCTTCCACCAAGTTCGGGGCCTTAATGTCTGTTACAATTTGTCACACTTTTGGGTCATCTTTTCTCTATTGTACATTCCTATGTGCATATTTATAATGGGGTCTGCCGATGTTAACTTCTCATCCTGTAATTACATCTTCTCGCCAGCAGTGATGCTGTAGCACTTAAGGTTTGTATCTCCCAGCTCCTTAGCCTGTACTGGAGAGTAACTTCTACCCACCAAATAACTCAACTTCTCTGTTTCTCAAATTGTATTAAATTTTACTTTTTAACTATTAATAATATAACATCAAAATAGTGTACAAAAATAATGGCAGAATGTATGACTTTAAACTGAATTATGTCTGCATGTCTTGGTCCAATTCCACTCCTCTTCAGGTGGTTTTGACTTCCAATGTGCAAGACCATGGATGTTTGACTGGTGTATACATATTCTTATTACATTAGATTTGTTTCTTTATAATAATTTTACTGCGGCGCTCAAATGGTTAGCTCAAATGCCTAATTTCATTGATGTGAATTAAGATTTCCTGAGACTCTGTAGGTGACATCTTCCCAAGAGATTCGCACAGGGGGATTGGAGTGGGGTATGGGGGTGGGGGCTGACTGTGTGTCAGAGGAGCACTCTTGCTCCACGGGGAGGGTTTTTTTTTTAAATCACTTATCTTTCGTTGGTAGCCACAGGAGCCACTGACGAATCCTGAGAAAGATAGGCCTAACCTCCGCTTCGCTCATTACTGCCGAATTTAGAAAATTCAGAGGTGGTAGGCTGTTAATTTACATATTTAACAGGCCTATGATTCTATGAGGCCTGTCTTGAACGTCTGCCAAACATGTCTTTATTTTAAAAAAGGAATGCTACTAAATAGCAGCTGTGGCTCAGTGGGTAGCACTCTTTTCTCTAAGTCAGAAGGTTGTGGGTTCAAGTCCCACTCCAGGAACTAGGCTGACACTCTAGTCCAGTACTGTTGGAGGTACCATTTTTCAGATGTGATGTAAAACCAAGACACCGTCCGCTCTCTGAGGTGGATGCAAAAGATCCTATGGTACTACTTTGAAGAAGAGCGCGGGAGTTATCCCTCGTGATCAATATTTATCTCTCAATCAACATCACTAAAGTGCTTTAGGACATCCTGAGGTTATGGAAGGTGCTATATAAATGCAAGTCTTTGTTTTTTTTCAAATTTAGCAGTGGGAATTAATGCCTGTGCAGATTGTGCGCAGGCCATCCCACTGCTAAACTGGTATTAGTGCCCATTTTACATCAAAAAAATGTGCACAACACATACCAATTTCTATCCCAGTGTTTTCTGAAATATTCCATTGCAGTGATCATCTTAAAAGTCTCTGAAGCAGTAGGGTGGATGCCAACAGCATAAATGGGTATTAGCAAGGCATAAGCAACTGAAAGTATGGGCATAGTTATAATGGGCCTCTGCCAACTATGATCTGTATCATAACTCCATTTACCTGCTTTGGGTCTGATACCCTTAATACCCTTGCCTAACAGAAATCTATCAATCTCAATTTTGAAATGTTCAATTGAAGTAGCCTCAACAGCTTTTTGAGGGCGAGTGCTCCCGATTTCCACTACTCTGTGTATGAAGAAGTGCTTCCTGACATCACCTCTGAACTGCCTTGCTCTAATTTTAAGGTTTTGCCCCTTTGTCCTGGATTCTCGCCAAAGGAAAATGTTCTAATGGTCTTTTCACCATTCTCTTCCCATTGTTGTCTCTTTCGGCAATGTTGCTGCTGCTGTCTCCTTCTATCTTGATGAAAGTCTTGTTGCCTGAAAGTCTCTGTGGTTTCAGGTCAGGAGTATTGGTATTATGTTTAAGTTGAGGGTTAGGTTTAGGCTAAGGTTCAGCTTCACTTTAGGATAAAGGATGGTTTAGATTTAGTGTTAGGCTGCTCTTGGTTAGTAGGGTTTTGAGCTAGGTTAAATTTATTCCAAGGAACATTCGGATTGAAATTGCCCGATTTTGCAACACCCATTAGTGCCTCCGGGGGGGGGTGCAAAGCAATCTTCGACTGGCAGTGGTAGGGGTGGGGGAGGGGGGTGGGGAGGGCTGCCAGCTCCCGCGAAATTGCCATGGTAGCGCCCCGGGCTGCCGCGTCACCGGCAATGGCGTCATTGCCATACGCGGTGACCCCTTTCCACCACACGGCGGACATTGCCCTGCGCCCTGTGAGGCTGTCACAAGCAGTGTCAGCGCCAACCTCGTGGGTTGCGAACCGGGCCAACATCCACTCGTGGGGCGGAAGTTAAAGGAGCAGTGGGAAGCGTCCTGCACCACCATCTTGGCGGTTTGTCTGACTCACCAGTCGGCCCGACTTCTGCCTCCCCTGCATGGTCCGGGCCACAAATCGTGCAGCCTGGCACTCCATTCTGGGTGCCAGGCTGTGGCATCGGCACCACGTCGCCTTGGTGGTCCAGTGGGAACCATCAGAGGCCCGCAGAGTGTGCAGTGGCCCTTCCCTTTAACCAAAGTGTGTTCCAATGCCCCTCCTCCGTTAACCACATAGCGCTGACCAACTTGCCCCAGAACCCACCCCCACAGGAAATGGAGCACATGAGATTGCGCTCCACATCCTGTGAGGGGCAGTAACCGCAATTTCGCGGTTGGGGCAGGACTTCCGCACCGCGCCCCCCAGGTGCAGAAGTCCCGCCTCGAGTCGGTTACCAACTCCAATCGGGGCGGTGGGGAATTTCTCCCCCATTATTTAATTGAAGGGGAGTGCTTATTTCAGTGGGGAAGACTCCATACTAGTTAGATTCATTGGAGTGAGGGGGTTATTTTCACAAAAGGTTCATGAAATTGGCCATGATGAAAATCTGCTGGCTTGCTGGGGTTTTGTTATTCGTTCATCGGATGTGGTCCTCGCTAGCAAGGCCAGCCTTTATTGCCCATCCCTAATTGCCCTTGAACAACTGAGTGGCTTGCTGGACCATTTCAGGGGGCAGTTAAAAGTCAACCACATTGCTGTGGGTCTGGAGTCACATATTGCCAGACCAGGTAAGGATGGTAGATTGATTAAAGGGCTTCAAGTAAAGGGCTTTAGTAAAAGTTTAAGAGTTTAAAAGTATTTCCAGATTATTATTTTAAAAGTCACACAGGTTGATTGAAGGTTTAATAAATAGATTATGAGTTGATTAAAAGTTATAGAAAAAAAGTTCTCCAAGTTGATTAAAAATGTAAAAGTTTTCCCGAATTGTTTAAGAAGATTAAAAGTTGATTAAAAGTTTTAAAAAATGAGTCGCCGGCCCCGGAGTCCCTTCGACCGGTTCGAAGCAGGCCCCGGAGTCCCTTCGGCCGGTTAGTCGCCGGCCCCGGAGTCCCTTCGGCCGGTTTGAAGCAGGCCCCGGAGTCCCTTCGGCCGGTTCGATGCCGGCCCCGGAGTCCCTTCGACCGGTTCGATGCCGGCCCCGGAGTCCCTTCGGCCGGTTAGTCGCCGGCCCCGGAGTCCCTTCGGCCGGTTTGAAGCAGGCCCCGGAGTCCCTTCGGCCGGTTCGAAGCAGGCCCCGGAGTCCCTTCGGCCGGTTAGTCGCCGGCCCCGGAGTCCCTTCGGCCGGTTAGTCGCCGGCCCCGGAGTCCCTTCGGCCGGTTAGTCGCCGGCCCCGGAGTCCCTTTGGCCGGTTAGTCGCCGGCCCCGGAGTCCCTTCAGCCGGTTAGTCGCCGGCCCCGGAGTCCCTTCGGCCCGGGGTAGAAGCGGGCCCGCACGGGGTCACTTCGGCCCAGGGTAGAAGCGGGCCGGCGCGGGGTCCCTTCGGCCCAGGGTAGAAGCGGGCCCGCACGGGGTCACTTCGGCCCAGGGTAGAAGCGGGCCGGCGCGGGGTCCCTTCGGCCCAGGGTAGAAGCGGGCCCGCACGGGGTCACTTCGGCCCAGGGTAGAAGCTGGCCCGCGCGGGGTCCCTTCGGCCCAGGGTAGAAGCGGGCCCGCACGGGGTCCCTTCGGCCCGGGGTAGAAGCTGGCCCGTGCGGAGTCCCTTCGGCCCGGGGTAGAAGCTGGCCCGTGCGGAGTCCCTTCGGCCCGGGGTAGAAGCTGGCCCGTGCAGAGTCCCTTCGGCCCGGGGTAGAAGCTGGCCCGTGCGGAGTCCCTTCGGCCTGGGGTAGAAGCTGGCCCGTGCGGAGTCCCTTCGGCCCGGGGTAGAAGCTGGCCCGTGCGGAGTCCCTTCGGCCTGGGGTAGAAGCTGGCCCGTGCGGAGTCCCTTCGGCCTGGGGTAGAAGTGAGCCGGTTCACTGTCTCTGGTACTTCGAAACCTCTGGGGAAATTTTTTTAACCTTGGAAGAAACTTGCCAAAACATCCCTCGGAACCCCGGTGGGCAGCTGACCTTCCCAATCCCTGTCTGGCGTAAAAATAAAACGGGGAAGTTGGCTCAACCATGGCTTACAAGGGAAATTAGGGATAGCGTTAAATCCAAGGAAGAGGCATATAAATTGGCCAAAAAAAGCAGCAAACCTGAGGACTGGGAGAAATTTAGAATTCAGCGGAGGAGGACAAAGGGTTTAATTAGGAGGGGAAAAATAGAGTATGAGAGTAAGCTTGCCGGGAACATAAAAACTGACTGCAAAAGCTTCGACAACTACGTGAAGAGTAAACGATTAGTGAAGACAAATGTGGATCCCTTACGGTCAGAATAATGCGGAACAAAGAAATGGCAGATCAATTGAACAAATACTTTGGTTCTGTCTTCACTAAGGAAGACACAAATAACCTTCCGGAAATACTAGAGGACCGAGAGTCTAGCGAGGAAGAGGAACTAAAGTAAATCCTTATTAGTCCGCAAATTGTGTTAGGAAAATTGATGGGATTGAAGGCCAATAAATCCCCAGGACCTGATATTCTGCATCCCAGAGTACTTAAGGAAGTGGCCCTAGAAATAGTGGATGCATTGGTAGTCATTTTCCAACATTCTATCGACTCTGGATCAGTTCCTTTGGACTGGACGGTAGCTAAGGGAACCCCACTTTTTAAAAAAGGAGGGAGAGATAAAACAGGGAATTATAGATCGGTCAGCCCGACATCAGTAGTGGAGAAAATGTTGGAATCAATTATTAAAGATGTAATAGCAGCGCATTTGGAAAGAAGTGACAGGATCAGTCCAAGTCAGCATGGATTCATGAAAGGGAAGTCATGCTTGACAAATCTTCTAGAATTTTTTGAGTATGTAACTAGTAGAGTGGACAAGGGGGAGCCAGTGGATGTGGTGTATTTAGACATTCAAAAGGCTTTTGACAAGTACCCCACACAAGAGATTAGTGTGCAAAATTAAAGCACATAGTATTGGGGGTAATGTACTGACGTGGATAGAGAACTGGTTGGCAGACAGGAAGCAAAGAGTAGGAATAAACATGTCCTTTTCAGAATGGCAGGCAGTGACCAGTGGGGTACCACAGGGTTCAGTGCTGGGACCCCAGCTATTTACGATATACATTAATGATTTAGATGAAGGAATTGAATGTAATATCTCCAAGTTTGCAGATGACACTAAGCTGGGTGGCAGTGTGAGCTGTGAGGAGGATGCTGAGAGGCTACAGGGTGACTTGGGCAGGTTAGATGAATGGGCAAATGCGTGGCAGATGCAGTATAATGTAGATAAATGTGAGGTTATCCATTTTGGTGGTAAAAACAGGAAGGCAGATTATTATCTGAATGGTGACAGATTAGTAAAAAGAAGGTGCAACAAGACCTGGATGTCATGATACATCAGTCATTGAAAGTTGGCAGACAGGTACAGCAGGCGGTGAAGAAGGCAAATGGCATGTTGGCTCCATAGCGAGAGGATTTGAGTATAAGAGCAAGGAGGTCTTACTGCAGTTGTACAGGGCTTTGGTGAGGCCACACCTTGAATATTGTGTACAGTTTTGGTCTCCTAATCTGAGGAAGGACATTCTTGCTATTGAGGGATTGCAGCGAAGGTTCACCAGGCTGATTCCCAGGATGACAGGGCTGACATATGAAGAAAGACTGGATCGACTAGGCTTATATTCACTGGAATTTAGAAGAATGAGAGGGGATCTCATAGAAACATAACATTCTGACGGGATTGGACAGGTTAGATGTAGGAAGAATGTTCCCAATGTTGGGGAAGTCCAGAACCAGGGGTCACAGTCTAAGGATAAGGGGTAAGCCATTTAGGACCAAGATGAGGAGAAACTTCTTCACCCAGAGAGTTGTTAACCTGTGGAATTCTCTACCACAGAAAGTTGTTGAGGCCAGTTCGTTAGATATATTCAAAAGGGAGTTAGATGTGGCCCTTACAACTAAAGGGATCAAGGGGTATGAAGGGAAAGCTGGAATGGGGTACTGAAGTGCATGATCAGCCATGATCATATTAAATGGTGGTGCAGGCTCGAAGGGCCGAATGGCCTGCTGCTGCACCTATTTTCTACATTTTTATGTTTCTATGCCTGCCCCCCAACCAACCCTCGGGCCATCTACCATCAATGGTGCTACTCGGTGCCGAGCTTGCAGCCAACATCTTGCAGTAGGCAATTGGGCTTATACAGCCGTGCCTGGTCTCCAGTCGTCTTGGACCCCCTTGCCACTGGACCAAGACCTTGCTCAGCTAAGCCCGTGTGGTTGCCGGTGTGCAGCCGCCACCCCACGTTAAAAGAACTCACGCACAGGCATCTTCCACTTCGCTAATATGAAGTTCGGGACCTGCAACATCAGGACCCTCATGGACAATTCCAACAGCAACAGGCCGGAACGCCGCACCGCCATAATTTTGGCATTGACATCACCGCCCTAAGCGAGACCCGGCAGGGGAAGGCCAGCTCAAGGGACATGGTGGAGGTTACACCTTTTTCTGGAAAGGAAAACCAGAAGAAGAACGCCGACTTCATGGAGTCGGTTTCGCCGTCAAAAATGAGCTGGTCAACCGCCTCAAAGACTCCCCCTGCAGGGTTAACGGATGCCTCATGACTCTTTGCCTTACCCTATCTTGGAACCAATGCGTCACAGTCATCAGTGCGTATGTCCCAACACTCAATGCACGGATGAGGCTAAAGAGGGTTTTTATTCCAACCTCGAGACATTCCTGTCCCGCGTCCCCATGGGCGACAAATTGATCCTCCTAGGTGATTTTAATGTCAGCATCAGTGTAATGTATGTACATAAGGTCTGCCCACCACCATGGGGCACTACCGTCAGAGGTCCTAGGGTCATAGGTACACTCGTGCTGGGCCCGGTATATGACCTGAACTTCACCTTTGTATTGTCACTTCTGGAAGCCATTAAAGACTGACCAGGTTACACCTAGTCACTGGCTCATAGTACGGAGTTCATTGCATCATTTCAAATACCACAACTGACGACGAGGAAAATACAAACCCACGGAAAAGTATGGCGAGTACAGCATGATCGAGTTCTGTTGGAATTCTCGAGCGATTCAATGAGGGAGAGGATTGGGGTGACTTCACGGATCGTCTTGACCAGTATTTCATGGCAAACGACCTAAACAAAGACGAGGATGCAGAGAAGCGCAGGGCAGTTCTTCTCACCGTTTGTAGCCCCACGATCTATGCACTCATCAACAATCTGCTCTCACCCACTCTTCCTACAGAAAAGGACTACAAAGAACTGTGTGCTGTAGTTCAGGAACACCTTAAAGCCACAGAAGGAATCCTCATATCCAAATATCGCTTCTATACGCACATTCGTACAGAAGGCCAGGACGTAGTGGCATTTGTTGCCAACCTGAGACGTCTTGCAGGACCTTGCAAATTTGGGCCTGTGTTGGAAGACATGCTGCGTGACTTTTTTGTGATCGGGGGTCAACCACAAGGTGATCTTAAGTAAGCTGCTGGCTGCGGAGACACTGGACCTCAGCAAGGTTATCACTATCGCTCAGGCTTGTATGTCCACGCAGAAAAGCACGAAACAGATATTGCGACAAAACAGGAACTCCACTGCAAGTACTGTGTACAAAATTGTATCGATGGCCGATAGAGCTGCACATAGCAGGACCTACTCGACTGCGTATGCGAGAACGGGAGCCGCTCAAAGCCCACCTTCAGGCGCAAATCCGAGCTCAACGTGTTGCCGTTGCTGGGGCAATCACTGACCCCATCAGTGCCACTTCAGGCAGTATGTATGCAGAGAGTATGCAGAGGACGGGCATCTTCAGCGGATGTGTCCACAGTGGAGCAAGCGAGCTGCGACACACCACGTGGATGATGATCAATCCAGCGTGGATCTGCCGATGCAGCCCGAGACATTTGAGAGCTCCGAGGAAGAAGCGTATAGCTTACGTGCGTTCCTAACAAAGAGCCAACCGATAATGATGGAGGTAAAATTAAATGGCGTGCCAGTATCCATGGAATTAGACACGGGTGCGAATCACTCGATAATGAGCCAGAGGACTTTCGAAAAGCTGTGGGAGACCAAGGCAGAGAGACCCAAGCTGAGTCTGATAAATGAGAAGTTGCGTGCCTACACCAAAGAGCTCATACCAGTGATCGGTAGTGCAGCAGTAAGAGTGTTGTACAAGGGAGCAGTTCATGATCTACCATTATGGATTATCCCGGGCAACGGCTCATCGTTATTCGGCAGGAGTTGGCTCGAGAAAATAAAATGGAAATGGTACGATATCAAAGCTTTGTCATCAGCGGATGATGATTTGTGTGCTGAAGTGCTGAGCAAATATCCCTCACTGTTTGAACCGGGAATTGGCAGCTTCAGGGAGCCAAGGTGCAGATTCACCTAGGCCCAGACGCAAGTCCCATCCATCACAAAGCTAGGGCGGTCCCGTACATGATGAGAAAAAAGGTCGAGCTCAAATTGGACAGGTTACAACGTGAGGGGGTCAACTCGCCAGTCGAATTTAATGAATAGGCCAGCCCCATTGTTCTGGTGTTAAAGAGTGACGGCACGGTCAGGATCTGTGGAGGCTACAAGGTCACGATCAACCAAGTTTCGAAACAAGATCAGTACACGCTACCGAAAACTGATGACCTGTTTGCAACGCTAGCCGGGGGGAAAATCCTTCACCAAATTGGATCTAACGTCAGCCTACATGACACAGGAACTGGAAGAAACTTACGTGCATCAACACACACAAAGGACTGTTTATTTACAACAGGTGCCCTTTTGGCATTCGTTCGTCGGCAGCCATATTTCAGAGAAACATGGAGAGCCTATTGAAATCTGTCCCCAGGACCGTGGTATTCCAAGACGACATCCTAGTCACAGGTCGTGACACCACCGAGCACCTGCACAATCTGGAAGAGGTGCTGCGTCGTCTGGACAAAGTGGGACTCAGGCTGAAACGTTCGAAGTGTGTTTTCATGGCACCAGAGGTCAAATTGCTGCAGATGAAAGCAGGCCTACAGATGCAAAAACAGAGGCCATCAAAAATGCACCCAAGCCCCAGAATGTGATGGAGCTGCGTTCGTTCCTGGGTCTTCTCAACTACTTCAGTAACTTCTTAACCAAATTGAGCACAGTATTAGAGCCTTTGCACAAGCTGCTCAGGAAAGGAGACGACTGGGTGTGGGGTGAACTTCAAGCCAAAGCCTTTGAGAAGGCTAGAAATCTGTTGTGTTCCCACAAGCTACTGGTACTGTATGACCCATGCAAGTGTCTAGTTTTGACCTGTGATGCATCGTCCTATGGGGTCGGCAGCATACTCCAGCAAGCCAATAAGTCAGGCAAACTACAATCAGTTGCATACACGTCTCGAAGCCTGTCCAAATCTGAAAGAGCCTTCGGCATGGTAGAGAATGAGGCTTTAGCATGTGTTTATGGGGTAAAAAAAATGCACCAGTACCTGTTTGGGCTTCGCTTCGAGCTGGAAACCGATCACAAGCCGCTTATATCGTTGTTCTCGGAACATAAAGGTATCACTACCAACACGTCATCCCACATCCAGATGTGGGCGCTGACATTATCTGCCTGTGATTATGTCATTCGTCATAGACGAGGCACTGACAACTGCGCTGATGCATTGAGCCAGTTACCGTTGCCCACACCGGAGGTGGAAATGCCAATGCCCGCAGAGCTACTCATGGTCATGGATGCCTTTGAGAGTGAAGAGTCGCCTGTCACTGCTCAACAAGTTAAGGCCTGGACCAACCAGGATCCGACCCTATCGGTTGTAAAACATTGTGTTCTTAACGGGGACTGGTCGATCATCCCCAAGGAAATGGGTGATGAAATCAAACCATACAGCCATTGCAAAGATGAGCTTTCCATCCAGTCTGACTGTTTACTGTGGGGTAATCATGTTGTAATGCCCCAAGAATGGCAGGGTGAGATTTGTACGGGAGTTACATAGTACGCATCCCGGTATTGTCATGATGAAGGCCATCGCCAGGTCCCATGTTTGGTGGCCTGGCATTGACTTGGACTTAGAGTCATGCATGCATCAGTGCAGCACTTGCATGCAGTTAAGCAATACCCCAAAGGAAGCTCCGCTCAGTCTGTGGTCATGGCCATCCAAACCGTGGTCTAGAATCCACATCGACTTTGTGGGCCCCTTCCAGGGTAAAATGTTTTTTGTGGTGATGGATGCATACTCCAAATGGATAGAATGTGTGATCATGTCATCCAGCACTTCCACTGCCACCATTGAGAACCTGAGAGCCATGTTTGTCACACATGGTCTGCCAGACATCGTTGTCAGCGACAGCGGACCGTGTTTCACGAGTTTCAAGAGTTCATGAAACGCAACGGCATAAAACACATGAGGTCAGCCCCATTCAAACCCACGTCCAATGTTCAAGCAGAGCGGGCAGTTCAAGCCATCAAGCAGAGCCTGAAACGCGTAACTCACGGTTCCTTGCAGACACGACTGTCACGCATACTGCTCAGTTACAGGACAAGGCCACACACACTCACCGGGGTCCTGCCTGTGGAACTATTGATGAAGAGAGGCCTCAAAACTTGGCTCTCTCTAGTGCATCCTGACCTTAACATCATGTCGAAACCCGACATCAATGCCAGCAGTGGTATCACAACCCCTCCGCAGTGTCACGCAACATATCTGTAAATGACCCAGTGTATGTACTTAACCATGGTCAAGGGCCCAAGTGGCTCCCGGGCAATGTTACGGATAAGGTGGGTAACCGGGTCCATATGGTTAAGCTCAAGAGTGGGAAGATGTGCAGGAAATACATTGATCAAATCAAGCTAAGACACACTGATGAACCAGAACAGTTGGAAGAAGACACCGCGAGCTTAGACGACCAACCAACTCACGTCCAGCCATCAGAAGAACCCACTGTGGTCAACGCCCAGCCCCAAGTCGTAAGAGCCTTGGAAAGCACTGGGATTTGCTGAGACGGTCAACCAGGGAGCCGAAGGGCTCCAGACCATCTGAACTTGTAATATGGACGTGCCAAGAACTGGGGGGGAATGATGTAATGTATGTACATAAGGTCTACCCACCACCAGGGGGCACTACCATTATATAACCTGAACTTCACCTTTGTATTGTCACTTCTGGAAGCCATTAAAGACTGACCAGGTTACACCTAGTCACTGGCTCACAGTACGGAGTTCATTGTATCACTTCATATAACACAGCCGGCAAAGACACAGCCCTCTGGGGAGGTGTGATTGGCAGAGAGGGGGTAGGGAAAGCCAACTTCAGCGGTACCCTACTCCTGACAAAATGTCTAGAACACAAACTCCTCATCACCAACACCCTGTTCCGCCAGAGGGCCAAATACAAGGCATCGTGACAACACCCTCGCTCCAAACACTGGCACCTGCTCAACTATGTCATCTTCCGAGCCAGGGATCGCAAGGATGTGCGCATCACCCGCGCCATGACAGGAGCTGATGACTGCTGGACGGACCACCGCCTAATCCGTTCCATCATCAACATCAGCATAGCCCCAAAGCAGAGGGGACAGCAGAAGCAGTGCAGCAAAAATATTAATGCCGGGGCACTTAAAGACCCAGCTAAGAGAGCCCTATACAGCCAGCGCCTCACAGCTAATCTGGCGTGCCTTGATTATCCTGAGATGCTGAATGCCCACAGCGCTTGGTCTGGCCTCCAGGTCTCCATAACCAGTGCCTGTGAAGAGACACGTGGTTACTCAACCAGAAAACACCAGGACTGGTTTGATGAAAATGATCAGGAGTTCCAAGAACTAATAGATCGTAAGTGTACAGCATTTCTGAGCCTCAAGCAACAACCCAACTCAGGAGCTGCAAAGCAACGTTACAGACGGCTCAAGGCTGAGGTCCAACAAAAAACCAGGAACCTAAAGAACAGGTGGTGGATGGAGAAAGCACAGGAGATACAACAACTGGCCGACAGCCACGATATGCGAAGATTCTTCATTGCAGTCAAGGCCACCTACGGTCCAAACTCCCAAGGCCCCACCCCACTCCTGGCCAAGAATGGGGAAACACTCATCAAGGACACCGAGGCTGTCAGGGCCCGCTGGAAGGAGCACTTCTCAATCGAGACTCTGCCTTTGACTCTGGTGTTCTCGACTCCATCCCGCAGCATGCGACCCGCCACCACCTCAGTGAAACCCCAACGCTGCACGAGGTAGGCAAAGCCATAAAACAGCTCAAGAATAACAAGGCTACGGGTGCAGATGGAATTCCTGCTGAGGCGCTAAAGTATGCCGGAGAGGCGCTGTTGGCGCGGATACATGACCTCATCTCTCTCATTTGGAGGGAGGAGAGCATGCCGGGAGATCTCAGAGATGCAGTGATTGTGACCATCTTCAAAAAGAGGGACAAGTCCGACTGCGGCAACTACAGGGGAATCTCCCTGCTATCAGCCACTGGGAAGGTTGTCGCTAGAGTTCTCCTCAACCGTTTTCTCCCTGTGGCCGAGGAGCTCCTCCCGAATCACAGTGCGGATTTCGTCCCCTACGGGGCACAACGGACATGATCTTTGCAGTGCAATAGCTGCAGGAAAAATGCAGGAAGCAGCACCAACCCTTATACATGGCCTTTTTCGATCTTACAAAGGCCTTTGACACTGTCAACCATGAGGGCTTATGGACCATCCTCCTCCGTTTTGGATGCCACCAAAAGTTTGTCAATGTCCTTCGCCTGTTCCACGACGACATGCAGGCCGTGATCCTTACCAATGGATCCATTACAGACCCAATCCACGTCCGGACCAGGGTCAAACAGGGCTGCGTCATCACTCCAACCCTCTTCTCAATCTTCCTCGCTGTCATGCTCCACCTCACAGTCAACAAGCTCCCCGCTGGAGTGGAACTAAACTACAGAATCACGGAAGCTGTTTAACCTACACCGCCTCCAGGCCAGGTCCAAGATCACCCCAACCTCTGTCGTTGAGCTGCAGTACGCAGACGAAGCCTGCGTCTGGGCACAGTCTGAGGCTGAACTCCGGGCCTTATGCTTAACATCCATAAGACAAAGGTCCTTCACCAGCCTGTCCTTGCCGCACAGCACTGCACCCCAGTCATCAAGATCCACGGCGCGGCCCTCGACAACGTGAACCACTTCCCATACCCCAGGAGCCTTTTATCAACAAAGGCAGACATTGATGCGGAGATTCAACATCGCCTCCAGTGCGCCAGTGCAGCCTTTGGCCGCCTGAGGAAAAGAGTGTTCGAAGGCCAGGCCCTCACATCTACCACCAAGCTCATGGTCTACAGGGCTGTAGTAATACCCGCCTTCCTGTATGGATCAGAGGCATAGACGATGTACAGAAGACACCTCAAGTCGCTGGAGATATATCACCAACGATGTCTCCGCAAGATCCTGCAAATCCCCTGGGAGGACAGGTGCACCAACATCAGTGTCCTCGCCCAGGCGAACATCCCCAGCATTGAAGCACTGACCACACTCGATCAGCTTCGCTGGGCAGGCCACATATTTTGCATGCCAGACACGAGGCTCCCTAAGCAATTGCTCTATGCAGAGCTCCTTCATGGCAAACGAGCCAAAGGTGGGCAGCAGAAATATTACAAGGACACCCTCAAAGCCTCCCTGGGAAAGTGCGACATCACCTGGGAGTCCCTGGCCGAAGACCGCCCTAGGTGGAGAAAGTGCATCCGGGAGGGCGTTGAGCTCTTCGAATCTCAACGCCGCGAGCGTGAAGAGGTCAGGCGCAGGCAGCGGAAGGAGCATGTGGAAAATCAATCCCACCCCCACTTCCCCCGATGAATGTCTGTCCCACCTGTGACAGGATCTGTGGCTCTTGTATTGAACTGTTCAGTCACCAAAGGACTCACTTTAGGAGTGGAAGCAAGTCTTCCTCAATTCCGAGGGACTGCCTATGATGATGATGATGAAAGTGAACCAGATGGGTTTTCACTGCAATCCACTAGTTTCATGGTCAATCTTACTGATACTAGCTTTTTATTCCAGATTTATTTAATTGAATTTACATTCCCCAGCTGCCACGTTGGGATTTGAGCTCATGTCCCCAGATCATTCATCCAGGTCTCTGGATTACTAGTCCAGTAACATAACCACGATGCTACCATTCTGCCACTTTCCCTTACTGCGGGCCATTTAGCCACTGTTTCCTGGGGCCAGCCATTACAGAGCTGTGTAAAAGATGCACAGGTAGTGAAGAGCAAAGTGGGTGAGTCCCCCTTCTTAACAAATTCTACTTTATCGAGAATCCGACATCTTCGTGGTCACTTTTACTAACACCAGCTTTTTATTTTGTTAAATAAAAACAGAAAATGCTGGAGACATTCAGCAGGTCAGGCAGAATCTGTGTAGAGAGGAACAGAGTTAAAGTACCTGTCGATGATCTTTCATCAGAACTGGAAGAAGTTTAGAGATGTAGAGCTTTTAAGCAAGTACAGACTCCAGGAAAAGGTGGGAAAAAACACATAAGGGAAAGCTCTATGATAGGGTGGAGAGCAGGAATGATTAAATGACAAAAGGGATGATGGTGCAATAGGCAATAATGGAACAAGTATAGAAACAAAAGATGGGTTCAGAGGAGGTGCAAATGCTTACAGCAGAATAGCAGAACAGGAGCGAAGCATGGAAAATCTGGTAAAGTGGAGAGAGTTGCCGTGGCCTGGGAATGTGATAGACTCCAGGGGCAGGGACCACCACGCTGGCCGTATACTGATAGGGGATTCCCACCCTATTCCCATACCTCCTCCACTCCCAGAGGCTCTGGTGCAGACATCCTCCTTTACCACACTTGTTGTCCAAGAGAAAATGGGAGCAGTGGTTAATATCTAATGTTGTACTGAATTCAGATTATCAAACCACCATGGTGGGATTTGGACTCACGTTTTCTGCATTGTTAGTCCAGGCCTCTAAAGTACTAGTCCAGTAATATAATCATTACACTAGCATACCTTTGCAACTTAAAGGAAATGTAGATATTTTCCAGGAAAGCACTTAAATAGATTACAAAGATTTCCTATTCTCAATTTCCAATGAATAGCTCTTTAATCCCTGGAAACAGCAATATTCAAGAAGCTTAAACAATTTTGTACTTATTTTGTTGCGCCTGGGAAATTTATGCAAATAATTGAACTGATCACTTGCAGGAGAGTGTAAAAGTTAAATTTCCCTCTATTTTCCCATCATTAAATGCAATGAGAGTGGTTTTGAGAAAAGTTTGATAACATGAATTTGCAAATTAGTGAAAGGTTGTGGCCAGGGAGGTAAACTGCCAGCGGTAATCATTTCCTGCTGCTTGCTCCGATGGTTAGTGTCAGGCCCTCCCTTCTCTCAACTGTGGTGATTCATATGAAACCATGATAAGAATTTTAAACCAGCATCTACCGTAAGATGTAGTGATTCATAACTGGGTTAAAATGTTCACCACTTCTAGAAGCTTTCTTTTTCCCCTCTATTTAGGTAAGTTGCATTTTCTTAATAGAAACATTTTGAATTTTTTTTAAAAACCTTTTGGAAATGGAACCCATTTTATGCTTTTATGGCTGAATATCCAGTGGATTTTTAAAAAGTTTTTTAGAAGAAGGTTTAACGATTGTCTCTTCATTTTTATTTTGATCTACATGAGTGGGAGATGCAAGCTTCCTTACGTTTTATGCCACTTCTAATGCTCCTCATTTCTTGCTTTACTTTATCAAATCTACATAAGAGTCAGGCAGGATGAATGAAAAAGTACTTAGAACAGATATTTTTGTAACAACGCTTTTGTTTCACAACGATTCATTTACAATCCATGGATAAATAATAAATTAGTAAAAACATAGGTAGGAACATAGGAACAGTAGATCATTCAGCCCCTCTAGCCTGTTCCACCATTCAATGAGATTGCGGCTGATATGGATCCTAACCCCATCCACCCTCCTTGGTTTTATATCCCATAATACCATTGGCTAACAAACTCTGTTGATCTCAGATTTAAAATGATTAATTGAGCTAACATCTACTGGTTTTTGTGGGAGGGAGTTCCACACTTCTACTACCCTTTGCATGAAGCAGTGTTTCCTAGTGCCTTTCCTGAATGGCCTGGCTCTGATTTTAAGGTTATGTCCCCATGTCCTAGCTTGTCCCACCAGCAGAAAAAGTTTCTCTCTCCCTACCCTATCAATTCCTTTCAAAATCCTAAAAACATCAGTCAAATCATCCCTTAACCTTCTATGTTCCAGGGAATACAAACCTAGTTTATGTAATCTCTCTCCACAATCTAACCCTTGGAGCAATGGAACATTCTGGTGAATCTGCACTGCACTCTTTCTAAGGCCAACATATCCTTTCTGTGTGTAGTGCCCAGAACTGTACACAGTACTCCAGATGTGGTCTAACCAGGACTTTGTATAGCTGTAGTAAAACTTGCTCCATTTTATATTATAGCCCTCTACTTATAAAGTCTAACATTTCATTAGCCTTTTTGATTATTTTTTGTATCTACTACATTTTAGTGATCTGTGTACATGGACCTCTAAATCTCTTTGAACCTCTGCTGGTCCTAGCTTTTCACCATTTAAAAAATATTCAGATCTATCCTTTTTTTGTCCAAAATGGATGACCGCACACTTGCCTGTAATGAAATCCATCTGCCACAGTTTTATCCATTCACTTAATTTATCACCGTCTCTTTGTAATTGTTATGTATCTAACCCTTGGCAACCTTTATCACACCACCACCAGAGGGCCTACCTGTTGGAGTCTCAAGGGATCCCAGCATCCCTTGGGAGCACTGTATATAAGCAGGCCTCCCACGCTGTACCAGCACTCTGGAGTTCAATTAAAGGAGCTAAGGTCACACTTACTCATTGCATACAGTACTCAGTTTCATCCTTTATTATGAGCACAATAATTGGCGACGAGGTAATGAACAACTGTGTGAAAATGCAAAGAACTGTTGGTATCCTGGAGAAATTGGCTGAAGGGGACGATTGGGAGGCCTTCGTGGAGAGACTCGACCAATACTTCGTGGCCAATGAGCTGGAAGGGGACGAGAACACTGTCAAACGAAGGGCGATCCTCCTTACCGTCTGCAGGACAACAACCTATGGTCTCATGAAGAATCTTCTAGCTCCGGTGAAACCAACAACCAAATCCGATGAAGAATTGTGTACGCTGGTCCGGGAGCACCCAACTCTGAAGGAAAGCGTTTTGATGGCGAAGTATCGGTTCTACCCGTGTCAACGGTCAGAGGGCCAGGAAGTGGCGAACTACGTCACCAAACTAAGGCACCTTGCAGGACATTGCGAGTTCGCTGGATTCCTTGAACAAATGCTAAGAGACTTTTTTGTGCTTGGCATTGGCCATGAGGTTATCCTTCACAAACTATTGACTGTTGAAGCACCGAATCTGAGCAAAGCCATAACGATAGCCCAGGCATTTATGTCCACCAGCGATAACACCAAACAAATTTTGCAGCATAAAGCGGTTTCTGTGCACAAAGTAACGTTGTGTTCAAGCAGGAATATACATGGCAGAACGTACACGCCGGTTGCTGCACAATCTCAGATGACCCAGAGTCCGCCATCAATCGTTAATGTGAGGCAGTTAACACCTTGTTGGCGTTGTGGAGGTGATCATCGGGTGATCATCGGGCCCATCAATGCCGCTTCAAGCACTATGCGTGCAACGGCTGCAGAACAATGGGACACCTCCAGCGAATGTGCAGGTGAGCTGCAAACCCTGCAAACCACCACGTTGCAGAGGAAGATCGATCCATGGTGGATCAGGCTGAACTTGAGACTCGAACCGAGGAGGCAGAAGTGTACGGGGTACACACCTTCACCACGAAATGTCCACCGATTATGTTAAAAGTTGAACTGAACGTAATTCCAGTATCCATGGAACTGGACACGGATGCGAGTCAGTCTATAATGAGCAAAAAGGCCTTCGACAGGCTGTGGTGCAACAAGGCACACAGGCCCAGCTCAGCAACATTCACACCAAGCTAAGAACTAACACCAAAGAGCTGATCCCTGTAATTGGCAGCGCAGAAGTAAAAGTCTACCATGATGGAGCGGAGCACGAACTACCACTATGGATCGTGCCAGGAGATGGCCCCACACTGTTCGGCAGAAGTTGGCTGGGAAAAATCCGCTGGAACTGGGATGACATCCGAGCGCTTTCATCCGTCGATGACGCCTCATGTGCCCAGGTTCTGAGCAGATTCCCATCGTTGTTCGAGCCAGGCATTGGAAGTTTCTCGGGGACGAAGGTGCCGATCCACTTGGTTCCCGGTACATGACCCACCACCACAAGGCATGGGCGGTACCGTATATGATGCGAGAGAAAGTGGAAATTGAGCTGGACAGGCTGCAGCGAGAAGGCATCATCGGCAGTGGAATTCAACAAGTGGACCAGTCTGATTGCCCTGGTACTCAAAGGTGATGGCACAGTCAGAATTTGTGGGGACTATAAAGTAACGATTAACTGTTTTTTGCTACAGGACCAGTACCCGCTACCCAAGGCAGACGACCTATTTGCGACCCTAAATAAACAACATGTTTATTTAATCTGATAAGTTTCTTCCTTTTCTTATTATGGTTCAGTTCTGTTATGCGTTGGAATTCTTCAAATAGGAAAGACGTTCACCAAAGAAAACATGGAGAGCCTGCTAAAGTCGGTTCCATGCACCGTGGTTTTCCAGGACGACATACTGGTCACAGGTCAGGACACCATCGAACACTTGAAGAATCTGGAAGAGGTTCTAAGTTGGCTAGATCGCGTGGGACTCGGGTTGAAACACTCGAAGTTTGTTTTCCTGGCGCCAGAGGTCGAGTTCTTAGGAAGACGAATCGCAGCAGACGGCATCAGACCCACCGACGCCAAGACGGAGGCCATCAAGAACGCGCCGAGACCACAGAA